>NW_027671338.1:0-12771 GCF_964165515.1 Mesoplodon bidens
GGAGCAAACAGTACACAACAGATGAAATACAAATGGCTCTTAAGCATAAGAAAAGGTATTCAACCTCATCCCTCAGGAAAGATGGACATTTAGTACCACAATGTAATACTTTTTTTTTCACCTGTCAACATTGATAGTTATTAAAATGTTGCTAATATGCTGTGTTGGCAAGAGAGAAAAAAAGGAATTGCATATTGTCCGTGAGAGTATCAAGTCATCCTCGCTCTGGAGGGTGACCTGGTATTAACTATCAAAATGAGAGATGTACTATATCTTGGATTTAACACATCCACTCCAAATATTTACTCTACAGATATTCTCACACATGTGGACATAGTGGTGAACAGGAAAATACATAGACTGAAACATTACAAAGGGGACCAGTTACATGAAGTATGCCGTCTTCACAGAATGAAATATTGCGCTGTTGTTAAAGAGAAGGAAACAAAATTACATGTTCTGATACAGAAAGGTTTTAATATGCACTATCAAGTATTTTAAAAAGCAATATTCATATAAGTTAGTGTAGTATCTTATCTTTTGTATAGCAAGGGGGAAGTAGAGAGAAGTTGTTGAAGGAAAAATCATGTCTATTTGTGAATATATTATTTCTAAAGGAGATATGAGATATAATAGTAGTTGCTTCTGGGGAAGACAGCTGAGTGGCTGAGAATTAGAGTAAATGGAGGGTTTTTTTTTAAATATATATGTTTTCTATCTTTTGAATTTTGTATCATTGGCTTATATCACCCATCCTCTCTCCCCCTCTCACCAAAAAAATAAAAATGAGAATTAGTGGTGGAGCAGAAACCAGATAGCAGAATTATCAACCATGGCTATACAATTAAAATCACAAGGACAGTAAGCCACAGTACAGAATATCCGGGTTGGGGCCTGATTTTACATATATATATATATGCTCATTATTAAACCATAGTACAGAATATCTGAGTTGGGGGTCTGATTTTTACGTGTATATGTATGTGTGTGTGTGTGTGTGTGTGTGTATATATATATATATATTTTTTTTCATTCCCTGGTGATTCTAATAAGTAAGCTGATCTAAGAGTTGCCAGGCCAGAGTAACCAAAGACTCATTCTTGTAGAAGATGGAATTCACTCTGAACTTGAAAGCTGGGTCAGCCCTACAAAGATGAGTATCAACCAATTGAAGTTTAGATTGAACTTATGAGTCGTGAGGCACCCAGCCAGATGAAATAAAAGCACAGTAAGACAGAAAAAGGAGAGATAGGAGAGTTACATATGGCTGATTATTCTCTGAGTAAAGCAATAAAACACTTGTGATATTTATTACAATCGCTAATGGAAGAATATGTAACACATCTGGTGGCATGATAGTTAAGATTAATATCGCATTACTTATTTTAAATTATCACTGATAAATTTCAATATGTACATGTATACACCTCTAGGGGCTATTGACTGTATGCTACCATCAAAATGCCTTTTGCAAATTTTGCAGAGATTCTGGCCACTGTCAAAATAACAAAACTTCATTGATATTTTGTCTTACACCAGGACAGATGACACTTTGCCAGGCAGTGGCTACATTTTTCAGCACATAGTAAAACCAAAGGTGATGGAAAGGTATTGTATATTCTTAAAGTTGCAAACGTACACTGAGTGCTTGACATGTTGCATCACTAAATATTTCTGCTGAACCTTAATATGTTCCTTTAGGAAGATTTGGTCAGTCAAATTCAAGCCTGTGGATAGATGTTGAAAGTAAAATTTTTTCTCCTTATCCTTAGGTACACGTATGAAGCATTTTCAATTCCCATGTTTAAAAAGCTTCTGAAATCTGCCTGTGGCTATGCCCTAGAACACCCAGACAAATTTTTAGGCTAGAAATTCTATGAATCTGTTTACCATAATTCCCTTCTGTGGGTAAGAAATGGTATTTAAATCATGCCACTGTATAACTAACTTATGCCTAAATGATAAATTTTAATTCATGAAAAAGTCAAGTTATTTAACTTTATTATATATTCTAAGGAGAAGGTGTTTTACAAAATGCTCTGAGTAGAACTTGGAGGTATTATTGTCACATTTGGTCTTTCAAAATATTCACCCATGACACTTGCAGGCAAAATGGTTATCACATGGGAGAATAAAGTAGAATAGTATGCTTTTGAAGTAATGCTTACTGTGTCAAGCTGTGTGGGATTCATCTTGCGAAGAGAAAAGATGGTCTCAAAGGTCAAAGCAGTTTCTATGTGCCTTGAAGTACAGAGGGTACAAGTGGACACACATAAACTTCAAGGACACTCTGAAACTTTAATATCATAGAATATTGATGAAAACTGCTGAAAATGGGACAGTGCTAGAGATAAAAATTGTGTCACACCAGGGAAGCTTCTTTTCAGTAAAGTGAAGACATGGACTTTCAAGGATTAAGAGCTTGTACTGGTTCAGACTCATTCACAGTTTGACACATGGGTGGCCATTAATATTAGTTGAATGAAGTGTTGAGTTAAGGTATCTGTCCATAATGGATAAGGTCTGCCCTAAAATGATCCAGAAGGTATGATAACAGTAATGCATAAGATGGATTTCTCTGTGGGCTCTCCCAGAAGAACAAGTGTCAGAACTGGTGCAAAGAAAAAACTTCCTCTGAAAAAGTGTTGCTTGTCAAAATTTCTTCTCTTCTGAAGTAGCTGAAGCAAATTTAGCAACTTCATAAGCCCCTTAACTGTAACAAGCCTACAACTTTTATAGCTGTTTCTTACTATTTTGAAGTACTGTCGTTTGTTTTATTTCAACACTTTACTCTTCTTTTAATCTCCAACATTTAAAAAATGTGTTCTAAACAAAAGGTCTAACATAATTGTCAGGAAAATGTAGGATTATGTTCTGCTTCCACATCTCACTCTGCCCCCTGCCCAACCCCGGCACACAGGTATTTTTAGTATAGTGAGTCAAACTGTACTTGTGTAAATTATCAGAAATGCTTTGGAAATGTAGTCCTTTTAGTAATCTTAGTTTAAGATAGATTTGCCACAAGATAATTCATTTTTCACAAAGGTATTTACACCATGAATCTCCTGATTGGTTGGTTTCATTCACCCGAAATAAAGATATGAAAATAAAATACGGGTCACATGTTTCAAAATCAAGAAATATACCTATTTACACATAAAGGCAGACATTACTCCCCTTCTTGTGGTCATCATCCCCATCATAATCCATTTACCCACACCACTTTCAAAAACAGTTTCTTCAAATCACCTGATGATACTAATTCATGAAGTTTTGTGAAACACTAATTTTTGTTACTCCAATTACATGTTACATCAATTACATATTTGTACTGATAAAATAAATAAATAGTAAGTTTTCTGTATTTGTCATCTTACTTGGGAATTCATTTAGGAATGGGCGAGCATGAAAACGAATACCACTAGATGTCACTATAAACAGACCATTTTCTCTGATGCAGATTTATTTTCTTGCATTTCCAGGTTTCTTGGACTGTTTGGGGGAAATTCTTTCTGGCAATATTGATTCCATCTAAGCCCTTGTTTCTTTAGTCAAAGGTTGTTAACTGCTAAATTTACATCCTTTCTTGTGTCCCTGTACAAATCTGCAAAACAGTTTTCTTTAAAGAAAATCACAGTACAGGGATCTCAAAATTGTCACCATTTTATTAATTAGGTGATGGTGTCATGCCAAGTCAATCAGTTTATTATTTTTTAAGAAAGATCTTGTAGTGAGTTTGTGTCTCATTAGAGAACTGGAGGAGCAGATGGATTAATGCACCTATGCTACAACATTAATTAGAGTCAGGTTTTTCACAGGATAGGTAATTTCATTGTGACAATGGCAGCAGCAATTAATTGAGTCTCTTTTAGAAAGCATCTAAGGGGCTTGAGTTGAGGAGAAAGCCCACTATGATGTACCCAAGTTAACTGTAGAGGGGACACATGAATTATAGGGTTATCAAGTGAAAAAGATTTTAAAGGTTTTCTAGTTTGTGTAGGCTTCTTGTCCCTTCTTCCATCTGAAGCAGAAATGTCTTCAATGAAACTCCTGAGTAGTGGACTTTAAGAGCATGTAATTTGTGGCTCAGTGGGAGTTTTAACAATTATATTACAATTTTATATATCTTTGTGCAAATCTACTTGATGCATTTTGGCCAAGAAAGGGATATGCAACTAAACTATAACTATCCAGCAGATTCTATACCACATGATTTTTTAAAATTATGTCCCCTTCAATCAATTTACACCAAGCAATACTTAATTAGGAATATCAGCAATCAACTGCTAAAATGTCCCTAATAATAGACTGGTGGAGTCAGAATAACAAGAGAGATTGAGTAGTCAAACTTCCTTGTTAGCTGACATTTAAAAATTCACATTTTAAAATGACATTTACTAGATGAGATGATGATGCAAATGAAATCTATATTTAGGGAGGGGTGAAAACAGCATCTAATTTGTAGTGATTATATATTCTGTCCTACCTGTGCAAATTCTGCTCGTTTGTCTAGTGTTCTTTAAAATATTTCTTTTCCTCTCTCTCCCTCTCTCCTCTCTTTTCCCCTCTCCTCTCCTCTTCCTCTCCTCTCCTCTCTTCTTTTCTCCTCTGTCTGTCTCTCTCTGCAATGAGAAGGCAAGGACATGGAGAAACCATGTATAGCCATTCAAATAAACATACCAGCTCAGCTACCAGGGGACAGCTGGCCCTAGCTGTCGGTCACATAATGAACAACCTTAGACACAGGATGCAATCAAGCCTTCAAATGTCCCCAAACTCAGACTCCATTTGACTAAAAAGACCTGGAACTAGAACCACTCAGATGAGCCTGCTCAATTTGCAGATCCATGAGAGGTAATAATACATTGTTGTCTTAAGCCAGTAAATATTGGGGTGATTTGTTATGCAACAGTAGATAACTAGAACAGTAGGCAGTTTGTTTTTGAAAGAAAAGAGGGAAAATGGTAAGAAATCCATAGGCAGACAGCTTGCAAGAAGAACTTTGATCTTCTGACTTAATTTTGTTGTTAGCAATACAATCTTTCTCAAATTCTCAGGTGGAACTTGGTTTTTATTAAATGTGAGCTCTGACTTAGGCTTTTCTTTCTCATCTGTCATTGCTATCGACTTTACTTTCATTCATTGTCATTTTCAAAAGTTGGTGTGCTTTTATTTTATTTCAGTTCTGAATAGCATTAGATAGACCTATGGCTAATGCAATGTTTGAGCATACATACAACATCCAAAAATAAACTTCACGTCATGCTGTGTGACTGTGTATGCTGAAGGAGGCTGAGTAGCAAAAGGGCTGCAATTTGCAACTAATGTGTACTAGGCACAGTGCCCCACCCCGTCTCTGAGATGCTTATTGTATTATTTTTTTAAAAATAGTGATTCTCAAACTTGAGAGTGCATCCAGATCACCCAGCGATCTGTTAAAATGCAGATTCTGATCTAGTAGAATTGAGTTTCAATCTGAGATTCTGCATTTCTTATAAGCCTCCTGAAAGAGGAGACAACATGAGTGGCAGGATTCTAGGATGTGTTAGTTTTCTACATTTTTTCCCCTCCATTCTACATGGTCCTTCATTCTCGATCTCCATATCACATAAAGCTTGGGCAGGGAATGTTACTTATATGCACTTAAGGAAAAAATATTAAGGAAAGAAGTATAATTTTCTTCTAAAGCTTTTGCTCTCCCCTGCCCACAGGCACATGTTTTTCTTTACTCAAGTACTTTCAATTACCTGTTTGCACCAACACTTCCTATGCTAAGATTTATTCTTATCACGATAAGAACCATTTAAAAGTTGTGAACCTGACCCAGAGGGTGGCATTCATCCTGCAGACGTACTGGCCCTAGCACGGTGCACAGGCTCTGACAAATGTTGCTGTTTGGGGATGGAGGGTATTACCTGCATTTGCTGGTTGTTACTGCATACTGAATTCTTCCCCCAAATATTTTAGGAAAAATTTTAGGGAAAAAAATTTTTCCCTTCTCTTAATCCTTTCCATTAGCACCCTGGACCAATCTGTCATCATCACTCATCTCCATTCCTAAAAGTAGCCTCCTTATCACTCAGCCTACATCTGCTCTTACTGATTCCAAGTCCCTTGTTCACACTGAAGTTTGGCTTCCAGTTCTCTTAAGATAGAGACAAGTTTTCTTTACATGGCTTACAAGACCCTGAATAATCAGATCTGGGGTCCTCAATTTTCTACGCTCGTTTTCATTCTCTGGCTCCGTATTTTTAATCACTCACAACAAATACACTCCAGCCATCAGGTCTTTAGTTTTCTCTGCCCAGACCTTCCTCCCCACCCACCCTTCTTCATTTGACAAACTGCTATTGTTCTCCTCCTATCTCAGTTCAAAACTCACTTTCTCAAGGAAGAACAATCTGTACATTAGTGTGGTTTTCTTATCATAATCTCCATCACGTCACTCTCCTTTCCAGCAATAACGCAGTTTTAACATAATTTTAAATTTACGTGTGTCATTCTTTTTCTACTGCAGTGAAGATTCTAGAGATTGTGCCTGGTTTTATACACTATACTACCCCAAGCTCATTTCATGGTGCCTGGATCAAAAAATAGTGGTTCGATAAATACTTGTTGAAGGAATAAAACATTCTAAGCTACCCATCCAGTACACCACTGTCACCATACTTGTCTTGTTCTGAACCATCCTTCTCTTTTGCTTGACCTGTAATCTTTTAGGCTTTATCTCCCATTTTATGAAGAAAGGCAGAAAAAGCCATCAGCCTTTGTATTTAGTGATGTCTCCTTGGTATGTGATCTTGAGGGAAATTCTCCACTTCTCTAATTTTAAAGTCTTTCCAAAATGCCATGTTTAGTTTCACTGGTTGGTTCTGTCTTTGTACAACTACACCATCCTCTTCTACTTCCACTTATCCAGACCCAGGTCTCTAGCTCTTTCTTAAGTCTATCCTTAATTATTCTTCTACAGTTCCAGTTCGAACCCAGACTGTAACCCTTCTTATAAGAAGAGGCTGATGCCTTTGGTCCTGGCACTGCAAATAATCAGACCAATTTCAGCATTTCCTGGGACTTAACATTAGTGGTTTCAAATGGAAAACAGAAAAAGAAGATCTCTATCTCCAGGTTGGAAGTTTTTTTGTTTTGTTTTAGAGCAGGAAGTGAATGGACAATAACCAACATTATTGAGAGGTTGGGAACTGAAATGTCAAAAAGCCTAAATTCTCCATGCAGCCTGATGATACCCTATTTCTTTCCTCATTTCTGAGCGGTAGACTGGAAACAATTGGCCAGCAGGATGCTCCTGGCCCAGGGCTTTTCTCTCCATGGGCCTCCCTGGCCAGGCAAAGTCAGAGAAATACTCTTGATCAAGCATTTATAGTTCATGTGAATTTCACCTCAAGCAAAGAAATGGAGCCTGCATTAACCAGCTGAAATCAGGTGTAGCTGAGTACATAGTGGGGTACTTTTTTATGGCTCACAATCCTTTCAAGTTAACACTGCATCGCATCAGGACTGAATCTGGCCTTCACAAACTCCATGCACCTGGCTGTACCTCTCATTCAAATTTTGCATATTTCAGATCTGCTACTCATCTAACAACACGGTAGGCATCATATATTTAAGAGCAGCACTTGCAGCTAGAAAAGCAATCACATTCAAGGTCAAGTTGAATTGTGAAAACAGTATTGTGTGAAGGAGTTAAGTCGATATTGTCCCAATGCCTGCCAAAAGTGTTCTTATTTTGAGAAAAAATTTGGGTCACTCTTTTTTGAGCTCTAAATCTATTATCAAATTTTCAAAAAGGAAAAATAAAGACATGCAAATCATCAGAAGTGCACTTTTATTTTTTTACATTTTTATTGGAGTATAATTGCTTTACAATGTTGTGTTAGTTTCTGCTGTATAGCAAAGTGAATCAGCTATATGTACACATATATCCCCATATCCCCTCCCTCTTGTGTTCCCTCCCACCCTCCCTATCCCACCCCTCTAGGTGGTCACAAAGCACTTTAATAAGAGATTTCCATTTTGATGAATATAGACCAAAATACTCATCTCTCTCTCTCTGTCCCTCTCTCTGTCTCTGTCTCTGTCTCTCATCTAAAGAGTTATAGCCCAAACAAGAGAGTATAGCAAGTCATCCAGTAAAAAGTATTTTTAAAAATCAGGGACTATAAACTTAATTTCCTTTACTATATCTTTTGTCTCTGAATTCCTGATGTCAGCCATGGAAGTATATAAAGATGTTTGCAAAAGAATGTGGCTGTGAATATTCTACATACTTCATACTCTCTGGAAACACATAACAAACACAAATTCACAGAAATTAATAAATATATTAATTATATATTATAAATATTATAAATAAACTTAACCATACTGTTTTAGAGATTCCAAATCTAAGCAAGGAATACTAAGCATAATGAATTGTGTCCCAAAATGCCCTAACATATACAAGTGTACTCTTTTAGATATAACATATTAATATGTATGATGATATAATGTTAAGAGAGAATTCAAAAGGGACAAAGGCAGATTCTTTTTTTTTTTTTTTTTGGTGAACTAACAGTGGGCTCTGCCCCCAAAATATAAACCTCAAATATGAATTTTAGGTGACTTTTGAAAAGGAGAATATCTTATGTTGAGTAGAACAGAACGATAAAATTGAGATAATGTGTATGAACACTTAGAAAAATGCATAATAAAAATAATAAAAATTTAGAAGAAGGATATATATATTAATGTAGTCAACCTAAACTTAGAGTAGTTAATTAGGTCTTAGTTTCATATTTTAATCTTAGAAGGTTCTCAGCTGTGATAATAAAGATGGTGAAGAAAACAAATGAAGAATGTTGAAAGGAAATGGGAGTATTTCAGTGAAAGAAGCCAAAATGAAGAAAGATAGCTGAACAGCAGAGTAGAGAGCTGCTGCTACAGCTGTCCTGATGTATTCGGCAATACCTAACTAACCTAGAGCCTTGAGTTTTAATGGTCATTCAAGGACAAGAGACAGGGGTCTTGGTCTAGGTGAGGACGTGTTGTGGTCTTCAACAAAAACAAAAACAGTAAAACAACAACGACTGTGCTAGCCAAAGAAGGCACTAAGGGAAATTTCCTGCCTTGACCTTGGCTTTGGGTGGAAAAAGAAGGATTTCCCCATCAAATTCTCTGTTAAGCCTTTACTGGCAAGGTTTGCTGTTACAATTCTTCACTTGCATTTCTTTTTTTTTTTTTTTCTGAGTTAGTAGCTTTTTCTAATCTAGAGAATGCACTATCTATAAATGAACTACATGATTCACACAACATATCCCACCAAATAAGGGATCACATAGCATACTGAATGATTAAACAGGGAGAAAAGAGAACAGGCAGGGCTAATAAAGGCCATATAAAAGGTGAAATCGGTGAGTTTGAACTCAGAAACTACACTATCACAGTGCCAGGCCAGTTGGGAAGGTGGAGTGAATTGTTAACAGATGGCCAGTAACTCTCACTATAAGTACTTTTACAAAATAAGAATCAATAGATACACAGCATTTATGTGGACATTTTAACACAGTAATCCTGAATTCCTCTGTCTGTTTTGCCATGATCAAAATGGATGCAGTAAAATGTAAAATCATTATCTTCTTTTTTTTTTAACCGTGAAATCTGTACAACAGATAAACCTAACCTTTATCTTCTTATCCTTACCCAGCCCTGACTATAATCATATATAACTGTGAATGCTTACTATTGACATTATGAATGCAAGCTGTCATGGATACTAATAAAAAGATTGAATATTTTTATCATAATTTTATTATGTGCTAGTGGCTACTTATTCAAATTTTCATGCACAATCCAAAAAACAAATAAAAAAGTTTAACCACTGTATTTGGCCTTGTGCCATGAAACACTTTTATCTACACTGCGGATAGAGATAAAGGAACTATGCTTATCACAATTTCAGGTGACCTCAGTCTGGAAGGGTAAGTTAATATGACAGTTGACAGAATCAAGATGCTGAAACAGCCCAACAAGTAAGAATGCTGGTGAAAAATCAATAGGATAAAAATTTATAGGAATAACTCTAAACCTTATGATTATGTTTAAAAAGCAGAGACAAATATATCACAAGAAAGTACAGTCAGAGAAGTCTAGCCTAACATCAGTTTACGATTTAACTTGACTATACTCAATGACTTAACAATTTTAAGGATGAATTTTAAAGTTCCTGGTTCATAAATTATTAGAAGATGGAATGGAGGCCAGAAGTAGTTATTCCACACCCCCTCACTCCTCCAGTCTCCATTCACCTCCTTTATTGTTGTCTTTTGATTTATCTTTGCAAAACCCCTCCTCCCTCAACCATTACTATCAACCATTACTATGGTTTAGATAGAGTTGAAACCACCCTCAGTTCCAGGCTCATGCCAGTCAGCATACCCTGTTATCTAGACAGTAACTAATTCATGTACAGACAAATATTCTAAATAGGCTGATGCAATGAGACATGACTATATATCTGTTGAGGTTTTCTACGAGGAAAACTTTTCACTTTCTCTTTTGTAACTTTCTATTATCCGAAGAAATTTCTTCTTTTTTCATGCAAGATACAAGGTGAGAATGTGAAACCTGGAGTCTTCTATGAGAGGGAAAGCCTAGACAAGCAGGGCTGATGGTGCACAGTGTAGAGTGTGGTGGAGAAGCCAACACCAGTGTGGTCAGAGCAGAGAGAAGCCAGATCTTAGCTTACTGCACTTTTTCACTTGTCAGCTACAGACATCAATTAATTACCTTTATTTTTAAGCCAGAGTGAGTTAAGTTTTCCATCACGTACAACCCAAGAGACAGACTGTGTCTTAATAACTTGTCTACTTACCAGAGGCAAGCACATGGTAGGTACTCAATAGATTTTTGTTTATGAATTAGGTTAAAATTGACCTAATGACAATTCTAACAAAAGCTTAAGTTAAATGTATATATCAATAAATGTACAGAAATACAGTAAAGAAACAGCCTCATGGCATCACTGAGAGAATTACATAGTATGAATTATGAAAATTATACAGGTTAAACATTTCTGGCAAGATGGCAGAGGGAAATAGGACAAATCCTCCTGTTGAAAACAACTAACATTACTGAATAAATTATTCTTAAATTAATAAAGTGAATCTGTAACAAGATTCATTGGCAACAATGTAAGGTATACACAAGTGAGGGACTGAGTGATGACAGGAACATAGAACTAAGTAAGCAGATAGTTTGCCTTGCAGTATTTACTAAACTCACAAGTTAGTTCTTATATATGTATGCAATTTAGGGCACATAAATTTACAGACAAAACTAGGAATGAACAAAGTAAGTAAACCTATTAGAAATAATCAACCATCGATCTTAGATGCTCCCTCCATAAATAGTTACATGTGCAACATAAATATGCAATGTAAAAGAACACTTTTTGAAGTACTGATTACTGGTGAATAAAAATATCATTTAAGAATGGCTTTAAATTTAGTAACCCTGATTAAATAATTTATCTATTCTTTTTTTTTAAACATCTTTATTGGAGTATAATTGCTTTACAATGTTGTGTTAGTTTCTGCTGTATAACAAAGTGAATCATCTATACGTATACATATATCCCCATATCCCCTCCCTCTTGCGTCTCCCTCCCACCTTCCCCATCCCACCCGTCTAGGTGGTCACAAAGCACCGAGCTGATCTCCCTGTGCTATGCAGCTGCTTCCCACTGTCTATTTTACGTTTGGTAGTGTATATATGTCCATGCCACTGTCTCATTTCGTCCCAGCTTACCCTTCTCCCTCCCCGTGTCCTCAAGTCCATTCTCTATGTCTGTGTCTTTATTCCTGTCCTGCCCCTAGGTTCTTCATTACCATTTTTTTTTTTTAGATTCCATATATATGTGTTAGGATACGGTATTTGTTTTTCTCTTTCTCACTGACTTCACTCTGTATGACAGATTCTAGGTCCATCTACCTCACTACAAATAACTCAATTTCATTTCTTTTTATGGCTGAGTAATATTCCATTGTATATATGTGTCACATCTTCTTTATCCATTCATCTGTCAATGGACACTTAGGTTGCTTCCATGTCCTGGCTATTGTAAACAGTGCTGCAAAGAACATTGTGGTACATGTCTCTTTTTGAATTACGGTTTTCTCAGGGTCTATGCACAGTGGGATTGCTGGGTAATATGGTAGTTCTATTTTTAGTTTTTTAAGGAACCTCCATACTGTTTTCCAGAGTGGCTGTATCAATTTACATTCCCACCAACAGTGCAAGAGCGTTCCCTTTTCTCCACACCCTTTCCAGCATTTATTGTTTGTAGGGTTTTGATGATGGCCATTCTGACTGGTGTGAGGTGATAGCTCATTGTAGGTTTTTTTTTTTTTTTTGTGGTACGCGGGCCTCTCACTGTTGTGGCCTCTCCCATTGTGGAACACAGGCTCTGGACGTGCAGGCTCAGCGGCCATGGCTCATGGGCCCAGCCGCTCCATGGCATGTGGGATCCTCCTGGACCGGGGCACGAACCCGTGTTCCCTGCATCGGCAAGCGGACTCTCAACCACTGCGCCACCAGAGAAGCCCTCATTGTAGTTTTGATTTGCACTTCTCTCATGATTAGTGATGTTGAGCATCCTTTCATGTGCTTGTTGGCAATCTGTATATCTTCTTTGGAGAAATGTCTATTTAGGTCTTCTGCCCATTTTTGGATTGGGTTGTTTGTTTTTTTGATATTGAGCTGCATAAGCTGCTTGTA
>NW_027671337.1:0-75000 GCF_964165515.1 Mesoplodon bidens
ACGGTTGCAAAATCAAAGCCCCTTACATCCTCTCCATGCCTCGGTCCCACCCCCCAACCCACTCACCATTGATGTTCAGGAAGGGGAAGGTGTCCTGGATGAGAACGTGGTGCTGTGACTGGTCCAGCTCACCTTCCTCATCTTCTTCATCCACACCATTATCTTTCTCATCCCAAGGAGCAGATCCAGTGGATCCTACCCGAGAAACACACACACACACACACAAAGGTCAAAAGTGAGGCGCTCACGTTGCACTGTCATCCCTGCAGCTGACCCACTGTTCAAGCTAGGCACTGCCAGCACAGAGGTTCCTTGGGTTCAGTGTGCACCCTCAATGCCAAAGAGTGGGAACCAAGGGTGTTCACCCCACTCCCAGCTCCTCCTACGGAGCCCCAGTGCAAGCTCTCATCCCCTCCCCTATCCAGGAGCTGCAGACCCTACTCCCCTCTCCTAGAAATCTTTTAATTCCTACTCTAAACCCCTTTCTACACATTCGCATCCCTTCTAAGGACCCAAGGAGCACAGCTTCTCTCCTTTATAAGCTTACTGTGAAGACAGACCCTTCCCTCATGGCAGAGCCTCACTAGATTCACTGGAGGTCAAGTCTAAATTATCTGGCTCTTAGTCGGAACTGGCTAAACATTGAGTAAATATAGGGATCAGATGGTATTCTCCTAGGAAAAATACCATACAAATTAAATGATCACTTACCCATCATTTATAAAGAGAACTTAATAGCCTTCATAATGTCATGGCAATTGATTCTTAGAACAGCCTTTGAAATACGCAGGAAAGATGAGAACCCAGATTTTATAGTGGAAGAAGCTGAGGCTCAAAACGTTGAATGACTTGATTCAATGTCCCACAAGTAGTGAAATGGAAAGACCGAGGTTTATAACTCAGACCTTCTAAGTTTTAAGCCCTCCTTCTTCTAAACTACCTGGCCTCTCTTCTCAGTGTTGAGTCCCAAGAGAAGTTATTTTTTATAGAACTCAATACCCCCTCTTCTTTCTAATGCTTTACTGTTCCACTGGGTGGGCAGGAAGACTGTGCTGAGTTTATATCTTTTGTTCTCTGGGTTCTTTCTAGGGACAGCATTTCTTGCTTTATTTACCAGTCTTCAACTTTGTAAGCGAGGCGACTTTCAAGTTGACTATCGCTTTAAGGGTCCAGCCCGGAACCTGGCACACTGTCCACCTTCTCCCCAGCAGCTGGGGCCTCACCTGGGTTAATGATAGAGCCCTGGGGCTGGGGGATGTCACACATTGATATATCTTCACTGGGTTCATGGGCACCTCCTTGGTGCCGTCGTACATCAGGTTGAATTCCCTGCTCTTGTTGAGCGCACAGTGGAGCTGGGCCTTCCATTTAGCTGGGTCGGGGTCGTCCACCCCTTCCTGGTACTTCCCCTGTCTCCACAGCCCAGGCCTGAGGGATAGGAAACTGCAGTGAGTGCCTGCTTGTTGCCCAGAAACACTGGAAAGTGTGCCCGCCCTCCCTCATACAGACACAGATACACACAGCCCTGCCTGACCGCCCCATCACCCCAACTCCAATTTACAGAGACTATAGCAGAAAACACCACGCTGGGGACCAGGCAAGGCAGGGCCTGAGACAAATTCAGCCAAATGCAAATACAGTATTTTAAAAAGAGGAGCCTCATCTCAAGTGCTTGTGCCAGCATCATCTGTCAAGACTACAATGGCCTTAATGAAGGGTTGAAAATAAAGAAAAATCTGGAACACGTATACACCAAAATACTAATGGCAACTTTTGGATAGCAAGATTTCAGGTAATTTTGTTATGGTTTGTTTGCCTTATTTGTTTTTCACATGAATTGCTTATATAATAAGAAGAGAAAGGGAGGTGGCGTATGATATGAAGAATTTAGGCTTGCAGTTCCCTCTCCCTTCAGTCTTTAACCTGATGCACAAATAACTGTTGAAACCAAGTACCTTTAGGAGTAGCAGCCCATAGGAGGGCAGGAAGCACGCTCTGGGGGTTCAGCTGGCCTCAGTGCGAGGCTGAGGGCCTCAAGTCCTAATAAACTCACACCACCTGCCTTTCCCTGCTTCCTCAAACTCCCACATTGGGAACATTTTGCTGGGAACACCAGTGGCTGGTGGCCTGGCCAAAACCAGTGGGGCCCCACCTCTCTGGTTTTCAATTTCCAGGTCTAACAGGCATCTATGTGTCTGTTCACGGGATATCAGCCCTCCCCCACTGTTAACGTATGTCAGATGTCTACACTTTCTTCAGGGCTGTGACGTATGTGCTGGTGCAGAAAAGGGGGATGTCTTTTGCAGAGGACTCAAGATTAAGAGAACGAGATGGACCGGCCAGACTGCTCCCACTTGATGTTAGGAAGATAAGGTGGCCATGTAGTTAGAATTCTGCAGGGGAACATAGCCTATAGAGTCTATGGGTTTGCGGATCCACAACTTTTATTTTTTCAGTAATGCCAACCAAGCTCATAAGAGACTGACATATAATCCAGAATGCCAGTCTACTCGTTTTCAAAGGGGGATAAAGCTGGTCAGTGACCAGCATGGTTAAGTCCAATAACCTGGACATAACCATGTATGATCTCAACCAGTAACTCCTGTATCTGGTTTCTAATGACAATTCCAAGAACATAAGACCCACTCACATTTAAATCCAAATTTTCAGATGACTCCAAAGCTAAATGGAAATGATTTGATATTGAACTCTAAATCTGCATTATCTAGACTATCTCTTACCCAGTTGGGTAACCCAGAAGCGACAGTAAAAGGCTCCTGCTTTCCCAAAAATCACAGGGCGTAAACATGAAAAGCACTGGAAAGGCAAGACCCCCAGTGAATTTGCAAAGCTGCTCTTGTGTCTTTTTCTTTTTCACCTTGAAGCCAGGAGAAATTCTAAAAATACAAATGTATTAATTTTTAAAACTTGACTTTACTGAATATTGTTCAGATCCCCAAGCCTACAAAAATAATTTTATTTTTTTAAAAATGCTCCCTCTTCAGACTATACTACAAAGCTACAGTAATCAAGACAGTGTGGTACTGGCACAAAAACAGAAAGATAGATCAATGGAACAGGATAGAAAGCCCAGAGATAAACCCACGCACATATGGTCAACTTATCTTTGATAAAGGAGGCAGGAATGTACAGTGGAGAAAGGAAAGCCTCTTCAATAAGTGGTGCTGGGAAAACTGGACAGGGACATGTAGAAGTATGAGATTAGATCATTCCCTAATACAATACACAAAAATAAGCTCAAAATGGATTAAAGACCTAAATATAAGGACAGAAACTATCAAACTCTTAGAGGAAAACATAGGCAGAACACTCTATGACATAAATCACAGCAAGATCCTTTTGGACCCACCTCCTAGAGAAATGGAAATAAAAACAAAGATAAACAAATGGGACCTAATGAAACTTCAAAGCTTTTGCACAGCAAAGGAAACCATAAACAAGACCAAAAGACAACCCTCAGAATGGGAGAAAATATTTGCAAATGAAGCAACTGACAAAGGATTAATCTCGAAAATTTATAAACAGCTCATGCAGCTCAATAGCAAAAAAACAAACAACCCAAACCAAAAATGGGCAGAAGATTTAAATAGGCATTTCTCCAAAGAAGATATACAGACTGCCAACAAACACATGAAAGAATGCTCAACATCATTAATCATTAGAGAAATGCAAATCAAAACTACAATGAGATATCATCTCACACCAGTCAGAATGGCCATCATCAAGAAATCTAGAAACAATAAATGCTGGAGAGGGTGTGGAGAAAAGGGAACACTCTTGCACTGCTGGTGGGAATGTGAATTGGTACAGCCACTATGGAGAACAGTATGGAGGTTCCTTAAAAAACTAAAAATAGAACTACCATATGACCGAGCAATCCCACTACTAGGCATATACCCTGAGAAAACCGTAATTCCAAAAGAGACATGTACCAAAATGTTCATTGCAGCTCTATTCACAATAGCCCGGAGATGGAAATAACCTAAGTGTCCATCATCGGATGAATGGATAAAGAAGATGTGGCACATATATACAACAGAATATTACTCAGCCATAAAAAGAAACGAAACTGAGCTATTTGTAATGAGGTGGATAGACCTAGAGTCTGTCATACAGTGTGAAGTAAGTCAGAAAGAGAAAGACGAATACCGTATGCTAACACATATATATGGAATTTTTAAAAAATGTCATGAAGAACCTAGGGGTAAAACGGGAATAAAGACACAAACCTACTTGAGAATGGACTTGAGGATATGGGGAGGGGGAAGGGTAAGCTGTGACAAAGCGAAAGAGAGGCATGGACATATATACACTACCAAATGTAAGGTAGATAGATAGTGGGAAGCAGCCGCAGAGCACAGGGAGATCAGCTCGGTGCTTTGTGACCGCCTGGAGGGGTGGGATGGGGAGGGTGGGAGGGAGGGAGATGCATGAGGGAAGGGATGTGGGAACAGATGTATATGTATAACTGATTCACTTTGTTATAAAGCAGAAACTAATAAAAAATAAATGAATAAATAAAATACAAAAAATACAAAAATAAAAATGCTCCCTGCCTCAAAGGAGTTTACAATCCCTTAAAGGAGACAGATGAGTCAATAGATCAGAAATATAGATACTATGTGAACACCAGTAAAACTGCCTAATCCATAAAGAGTCGGGGGGTAGGTATGGTTGGCCAAGTTTATCAGAATTTATGATTCTAGGGTTGAATCTTGAACATGGGTAGAAGTTAACCATGTGAGAAGCGTGGGTCACGATACTCTAAGCAGAAGAAGCTTTATGGGCAAAGGCAGAGGCTGAAAAGCACAGTGCTTAGGGGACCTACAAGCAGTTCAGCTTGCGTGGAGGCAGCATGAGTTGAAAGTCTGGGCTTGTAAGTAGGAACCATGCCAAGGAGTTTGGACCTGATTCTTAGAACACTGAGAACCACTGAGAGATCTAAGCAGGTTGTGATGGGATCAGATTTAAGTTTTAGAAAGAACCCGCTAGCTGCAGGACTGAAAAGGGTTTGGAGGGAGGCAAGGCATGAAGATAATACATAGTCTCTATATAATCCATATAATAGTGTCACTAGGGTCTGAACTAAGGAGGTGGCAGTGGGATAGAGGATACAGGTAACGAAGGAGCCGTTAAAGACGCTGACTTGACAGAGCTTGATGAGGAACTGATTCCTTGAAGAAGGTGAGAGAGAAATCAAGGATGATTCCCTGGTTTAGGGTTTGGGAGACTGGGTGGGGGGTGATGCTGGCCACTGAGATAGGAGCAGGTTTAGAAAGATGATTTCCCTTTGGAAATGTCGGATTTCAAATGCCTGTGGAAGGCCTAGGGGAGGAGGCCCAGCATGCCCAGGGCAGTTTTTTATCCCCACTCACCTCTCACATCACCTGAGGGACTCTCCCTGCCTGCCTCCAGCCTGGAAGAAGGTCCACCAGATTACGGACATCTCTGCCCTGTGGGCAAGGACCAATTTCTTTTCATTTCTGTATCCCTGCTCAGGCTTTAGCACACAGTTGGTCAATGTGTATTTGTTGAATTGCCTCAAATTTACAGATATACACTTCTTGGGGAATGAATAAGTTGCTATTACGGATGGAAGACCAGAAAAACAGCTATGAGCAGAAGGCCAAGGAGACACTGCAGAAAGTGCTGGAGGAGAAAATGCGTGCACAACAGCAACTGCAGAGCAAACAGGTGTGGGGATGCTCCATAATCCTTGGGGCTGGGAACCCTGGGGCAGTCTGGGTGGCAAGGGAGCCAGCTGCACAACCCCCTGGAACCCCCAAGGCACCACCCTCTCCTCTGATCTCCCTCAGCGGTCCCTGGCCCTGGCCGAGCACAAGTGTGAAGAGTGGAAGAGCCAGTACGAGAGTCACCCCCAGCATGCAACTGTCCCCTACCCTGCCAGCCCAGTAATCATGAATGCCGTCTTCCTTCTCTTTTTTACAATGTGGTGCATATGGATTTTTTTTGAATGAGATTTAACCAGCTTTTAAACCTTTCTTCTTTCTAACAATATCAGTACTCTCTGACTCTCCAAATGCGCCTTTTCAAGTTGATTTAATTTATGGAAAAATCACCCTTCATACTTTCCCTTTCTTTTTTAAACCTCCCCATGGTAGTGTAATGTAGTAGAAGGAGATTTGGCCTGGGAGTTTGGACACCAGGGTTCTAGCGGCAGTAACCCACAGTTACACACGTTATATTAGTAAAGAAAAAAGTAACTTACAGAAATGTATGAGGCCATTATGCACATACACACAAACATATATTCACTCATATATCCATAAAAAAGTAGTCTGGAAGGTTCTATAAAATGTTAAAGGTGTTCATCCCACGGTGGAGGAGATATACGTTAACTATATTACCCTCTTAAATTTTTACAGTAAATATATATTACTTTTATAATTTAAAAAGCCAAACTTTTCATTTTTAAAAACCTAAAACATGAAAGAAAACTGGAAAACCAACAAAATTAAAACAATCCCTAAGTCTGAGGCGACGATTTTTTTATCCGAGTCCAAGTGATGAATGAAAATACTAAGAATGGTGTGTGACACCTCAAAGTATAGAAAAAAATACAGTAAGGCATGTAGGCATTAAGATAATAGAATATAAAAAGTTACCCAGATATATTCAGACAATGGACTACTATTCCAGTAATAAAAAGAAATGAATTACTAATATGAGCTACACGGATGAGTCACAACAACATGAGGAGCCAAAGAAGCCACGTGCAAAAGGGTACTTGTTGTATGCTTCCATTCATATGAATTTCTAGAATAGGAAACACTAATACATAGTGAAAGAAAGCATGTCAGTGGTTGCCTGATGCCAGGCCTGGGAAACTGACTGCAAAAGGACAAGAAGGAACTTTTTGCAGGTATTGGAAGTGTTCTGTATCTTGACTTTGGCGACGACAATAGAGATATACACATTTGTCAAGACTTATCAAATTACATGCTTAAAACGGGTACACCTCGTTGAATGTAATTCATACTTCAATAAAGTTGATTTTAAAGTTAAATTAAAAAGTCACCTATGGGGACTTCCCTGGTGGCACAGTGGTTAAGAATTCGCCTGCTAATGCAGGGGACGTGGTTTCAAGCCCTAGTCTGGGAAGATCCCACATGCCGCCGAGCAACTAAGCCCGTGCGCCACAACTACAGAGCCTGTGCTCTAGAGCCCGTGAGCCACAACTACTGAGCCCGTGTGCCACAACTACCGAAGCCCACGTGCCTAGAGCCCATGCTCCACAACAAGAGAAGCCACCACAGTGAGAAGCCGGCGCACTGCAACAAAGACACAATGCAGCCAAAAATAAATTAATTAATAATAATTTTTTTAAAAATAGTCACCTAGACGTCTGAGTGAGACAGAGTTCCTTTCAGCTTTCAGTCCCAGCTCTTCTCTGAAGCCTCCCCTAATCTACCCTGGCAGCATGTGACCACTTTGCATCTCTTTAACACCTTATATTTATCGGTTCCATTCAGATTTGATGCTTGAAAAGTTTTGTATATTTTATGTCTATCTTCCATTCAACTTGGTTCCTCTAAGGCAGGAACAATCATCTCTTTCATAAATTGAGACCATTACAAAAACAGAATTATGTTCCCTTTCCTCTCAATCAGGGGAATTTGAAGTAGGATTGATGAAATCCTGGAAATCATAAGCAAAAATGTCATTTCTGCATTTTTATGGCCACAGGGTCCTGTTTTCATCAGATTCTTGAAGATATCACAGAGCCCAACAATGTTAAGAATCTCTGCTTTGAATCCATGTGCTTTCACCCAGCTCTGTGGTACAAGGCACCCTGCCCCTGGGGCAATCTGTCTGTGGTCCCTGCAAAGATGATAAACCCACATCAGAGACACTCACTCTTCTGCATGTCAGTGGACTCCACTGCCAGCTCTTCCTCCACAATGACGTCACTCTCGGCATCTTCAAGATTCATTTCTGTCTCATCTAGAACACTGTCTTCTTCCTCTTCCTCCTCCTCATCTTCCTTGGAGACATCCTTTAATGTGGCAAGTAGTCTGTTGTAACCAGAAACTTGTTCTGGTTCACTCTATGCTTCACTTTCAGAACTTGAAGTATCTATAAACTCTCCGACTAAAAGGAAAATGGGGATTTTAAAAACAAAAATTATACTGTTCTTGTTGCTACCCCACGACTATCATCAGGCCCACAGTGGAACCAAGTTCAGACTTTTCTAGATAAAAACTAGCTTTTCTGCAAATATCCAGTCCTATCTATTCAACCAGACCCAGCACCAAATTTGTTTCAAACAGCTAATCTAGCTATGATTCTAGAAGCGCTTCCTCTTCTTTGAACTGCTCATGTTCCACATGGGAATACAGCAAACTAAACACACGGAGCTTTAGGTTATAAGGCGATCTAACCTATGTGTCAGACATTTGGCACCTTTAAAGGAGCAACAGGAAAACTTACAACAAAAAAGTGTACTTTATTTCTGAGTCTGTGGTAATGAAATAAGACCTTTGATGATTTTGCACTCTACTTTATGTTAAGCAAACATGACATTCCCTCTTAGGATTCACCAAGAGCCCTCTGGTAAGCCTCCTTAACAGGTTCTAACAGGCTAATCTCTCAGGACAGTTTCATACTCTATACTATATTAGTTATCACAATGGCATTTTAACAGACATCTGCACTTAAAACTAAGCAATATTACTAAAGTATAGCTTACAACTAAAATCAAAGAGAGTGGAAATGTAGTCAAACTTTACTACCATATATAATCTTAAAAGTAACAGTCCAGAATCTACTATCATAAAGAAGGATAAAGCATTACCAGTTGACAAGTCTGTGGTTTTGCTTCCTTTCTGGAAACCCTGAGAAGAAACAGGCAATGTTAAACTTTAACTACTAGTATGTAGCAATTAGGAAAAGTCTAATGATACAACTTTAAATGAACATGGCAGACTATACCGTTATAACTACATTATATCTATTGTCAAGTAAAAACTCCATATGCATTTGGACAGGTTTTGGAAGGATATGCCAAATAGATAATAAGAGACGAATGAAAAAGTCTAACAAGACCACATGACAAATACTACAGTCACACAGTAACAGGCTCTCATCCAAAAGACGGGAAATTTTGGCAAATAAAAGCCCTCGGGGTTCACCTTTTCTAGCAAATTTCTTAAGTAGACTATCCCTCTAACTGTTGATAAAGCAGCCCAAAGGGGTGGGATGAGCACTAAGATCATAACTGAGAGTCTGGACACTTAGAGAGGAACCCACAACTACCCAAACATTAGTTTCCTCATGGTCATTGAATAGATAGGTGATGTCGAGGGTCCCAAGCAATTCTTTTTTTATTTTTTTTAACTTATTTATTTATTTTTGCCTGCTATGGGTCTTCGTTGCTGCGCCCGGGCTTTCTCTAGTTGCGGCGAGAGGTGGCTTCTCTTGTTGCGGAGCAGGGGCTCTAGGCTCGTGGGCATCAGTAGTTGCACCACCCTGGCTCAGTAGTTGTGGCTCGCGGGCTCTAGAGTGCAGGCTCAATAGTTGTGGCGCACGGGCTTACTTGCACCGCGGCATGTGGGATCTTCCCGGACCAGGGCTCGAACCCCTGTCCCCTCCCTTGGCAGGCGGATTCTTAACCACTGCACCACCAGGGAAGCCCCCAAGCAATTCTTTAAAAACATAGAAAACGAACACAAGCTTATAAAATCTCTGCCCAGTCGCCACACAGGAGACGTGCCGTCTAGCATAAAACTACAGGCTCAACAAAGGGTAGGAAGACCGGCGAAGAACCCCACCTCAGGCGGGAAGCCGCCAGGATCCCCGGGCGAGCTAGGCCGGCGCCGGGGCAGCGTGGCACGCGGCGGGAGCTGCCCTGTCACTACCCCCGGGGCACCGGCGGACCAAACGCGGGGACACGCGGGCTCCCACCGGGAAAGGACGCCGGCAGCGCCGGTCCCAGCCTCGCCTCTCCATACCTGTCATAGAAGGGATGCTCCTCGCCGAAATCCCTTAGATGCTTCTTCTGCCTTTTAGTTAGGGAGTTGAGCAGCTGGCTCTGGCTCCGGCTCCGGCTCCGGCTCCCGCGTTTGCCCATGGGGAAGACGTCAAGTCAGCCAACCTCCAAGAATCGCGTTTTTCACCTGGCAGTCGTCTCCTCAACCCACTCACGCGGGATTGCCAACGGCGCTTTACGGCGGAAGCAGGGTGCCATAAAGCAGACCCGCTTTACGTCGCGCTTGTACGACAGGCGTGGCTGTGAGAATCAGCCTGCATAAACGTGTAGTAACTGAGATGGTTGAATGCAGTGCCTTTCTATTATGCCATAATACAAATACCAACTAACATTTAAGGCTGCCGGTGCATCTCAATTCATCCTCACAACAGTAAACAAATAGGCCTTGTTAATAAGCCTGATATTGGAGATGAGAAAGCTGATGCTTACAAAAGCTTACACACACACTAGCAAGAGAGGAGATGGAAACCTAATTCTCTCTGATGCGACCACAGGCTTTTCCCACTAGGATCTGCCACGTGCGTGTGCTATGTGAAGAATGAGGACGCAAGGCTGAGATTCCCGCCCTTACCCTACCCCCTCATTTTCTGAAAGTATTGCAAGGGCCCTTGGTAACACATCTGTTCTGGCATTTTTCATGTTATAAAAGCAAAAACACATCCAGAGAGGTAAAGTGACTTTCCTAAATCACCCGGAGAGTCGATGTTAGAGAAAGCAGTAAAACTCAATAAAGTGTCTCAAAACTGAATTGGGGCAAATTGGGATGGAAAACTTTTAAAGGGTAAGTAACTTTTCTATATCTGGGTCGTGGTGGTGGTTACACCTGGTATACAATTACCAAAATTAATCAAACTGTACCTTTGAAATTGGTACATTTTAATGCAAGTAAATAATAATCTCAATAAACAAAGAGGTAAAAACAGCGCAACTGGACTTAATACTCTGAGACAGGCAGAGTGTGCAGGGATACTTAAAAACCACAGGATAGGGCTTCCCTGATGGCGCAGTGGTTGAGAGTCCACCTGCCGAAGCAGGGGACGCGGGTTCATGCCCCAGTCCGGGAAGATCCCACATGCCGCGAAGCGGCTGGACCCGTGAGCCATGGCCGCTGAGCCTGTGCGTCCGGAGCCTGTGCTCCGCAACGGGAGAGGCCACAACAGTGAGAGGCCCGCGTACCGAAAAAACAAAACAAAAACCAAACGATAAACACAGAGACACTTTTTTTCTAATAGTAACTTACAATGTCAATCATAAACCACAGAATTCACCTGAATATTTAAGGTAAAATAGGAGCCATCAAAGATAGTGTTCACTGCCTCTGCTATTAGAGGAGTGTCTGTGAGAGAATTGGAGCTTTGTCCAATACCATGTCACACCTATAGAAGTCGCACTACAACTATTAAAATCCTAGTTTTGTCGTCCTGGGGACCATCTACTCCTAATTAGATTCTGGGAGCTTAGGGTGGCATAGGGAGGCAAGGGGAGGGAGTATCAAGAAAATGTGCAAACAGCAGGTAGTGCCAGCAGATGGCCCAGCCAAGGAACCCAGAAACAAACAGACATGTGTCTTCTGTCTCATTTCAAGATAAAAAGTACAGTCACTTACGTAAACAAAAGGCTGCTTGCAAATGTCATCATACATACTAAGGCACTAACCACAGTATAACCTGGCTATGACAATAAAGTCATACAATGTTTTTTCTCCTCCCACCCTATTCCAAGTGCCCCAGCTTCCCTCCCCAGAGGCAACCAGTTTCTTGGTGTTCTTCCAGAGATCTGCTATAAAAAGCTATACTCTTGAGCACTTGATGTGACTCTTTACTCTCTCCTGCTTTCCATGTCATTGTAGTCCTATGGACAGCTCTAGACTGTTCCCAGGTTCAGACACAACTGTGCCCTAGCTTCACCCAAGTGCTCTCATCATTGGCTCACTGAGCCCGCTTCTGAAAATATTTATATTAGCCTTTGACAACATAAAAGGGGATGCTTTGTGAAATTTTAACCTGAGAGTTCAGAATTGAAACATATTTTTCATGCCTCCAGTGAAAGTTCTCTTAGTAAAACCCACACAAAGAAGATGCATGTGCCAACTAGTGAAGGCCCTGGGAAAATTGTAATAAAGGCAAAATTTGTTCTTCCCTTTCTTCTTCTCACGCTCAGCCCTTCCTTTTCCCTCCTGCAGGGTTTTCTTTGCCCTTTGCCCTCAGGGACTCAGTATTTTCTGGGGTAAAAACAATCCAGGAAATAATCTTTTATACTAGTTTGTAAAGAGTGGCTGATGAATTAATGTTACTTGGGTACTTTCAATTCGGGGAGACTCCCTAGGATAACGATCTCAAGGGGTGGGAGGGGGGTGGCTGTCCCTTAAGACAAGATGGTCAGAATATTCAGAAAAGTGTTAGTTTTTCTTTATTAAAAACTTTTTCTTTGGAAAATTTCAAGTATATACAAAAGTAGACAAAACAGTATAATACACTCCCATGTTCCCATCCCTCGGCTTCAATGCAAGGTATGCCCACCCACTACCCCTACCTCCCGCCCCTGTATTATTTTTGAAGCAAATCCCAGACATTGTATTATTTTATCTGTAAATATTTATTTCTAAATATCTAAAAGATAAGGGTTCTTTCTTTAACATAGCTACAATGGCACTATTTCACCTAAAAAAAGATGATAACAATTATTTAATATCATCATGTAACCAGTCAGTATTCAGATTTCTGATTGTCTCATAAATGTCGTCTTTTTTTTTTTTTTTACACTGTTAGTTGAACATGTTCTGCTGTTCTCTGTGTCTCTCGCGAATACATTGTGGGATTTAGAACTTTGATCAGATTTCATTATAGCTGATATTTTAGACTTCCATCAGGAGGCGTATACCGTCTGGTTGTCTTTCATTTTGTGATGTTACCAGTCATTGGTAGTCAATGTCTAAATTCGTTAATTCATTAGAGGTCACATTCTAATTCTATCATGAGGTGATATTCTAATTCTATCATTTCTTCTTCACTTACTTGCTGGACTATTTCTATGAAAGCAAGCTTTTCCTTCCCCTAAATTTTGCTTACCCAGTGGTACTGTTTGTATAGGAAAAGCAGAAGAAATGCTTGATTCTCTCCCTTCATTTACTAATTTTCAACACAAGGAGTCAATTCATTGGATCTTCTAATGTTGACCAATCAAGTTTTTTTTTAAATTTTTAGTATCATTATGAACTCATGGAATTATACAAATTGATGTGTTTTAATCCCTTGCAAGTATTATGGTGTACATGATTTGAAAGCGCTTATTTGACATATAGTGATGTATTTGAAAAGACAAACTATGTCCTAATACAAACCACAGAAAGGAAACAGGAGTCTATCTGAGATTCTCAACAGAGCAGGAATGGGAAGGTGGGGAAGGAGCACAATTTGAGGATACAGATCAGATGCTGGGGAAGTTTGAGTTTTGAAATTTATGTGATAATATAAGTGGTAACAAGGGCACATGTGTTCAAGATATGTTGACAGGGAGCCATAAATAATCCAAAGGTATGACTCTCTAATTATGAAAGCTCTGACACCTCAGCTACTGACTTGGGAAGATTCTGGGGAAGGTGTGTGTGCACCCACACATCTGTCTCCTCCTAGATGCCTCAAATCAGACAGTCTCCTCCACCACATGTATGCATACATGACTGTATACACCCCAAAGCCATCCAGCCTCTTCCTGAGAGTGCTGGCAGAAATCAGTCTCTCGCTACCTGTATAATGAAATGAGCTTGTTTATTCATTAAAAAAAATGTACTGAACACCACGTGCCAGGTGCTGTGCTAGTAGCTGAGGCTGGGGGAAGAATAAGATCCATTCCAGCCTCTTCAAGGAGCTCTCAGCCCATCCAGGTATGGATAAGTATGCAGACTCTGACGATACACTGTGATGAATGCTGAACTGATAGATGCTGGGTGCTAAGGAAGCAGCTCAGTCAGAGTTGTGGTGCTGATGGCGGTTGGGGGCCAGGGGGGAGGGTCATCTGCTGCCTTTGAGCGTTTGTCAGCCTGTCACGCTCATTGAACATCGGTATTGAACTTGAGATTAATCTAGATTCTAGATTTTAGGCTGTATGAGTTGTTTCAGCTGACTTCATGAACAGCATGTGTGTGTGTTCAAGACAGGGTATGAGGGATATAGGGCAACAGGAAATTAGAGAGCTGGGTAGTCATCGGATTCCACAGCGTTTATTGTGTAAGGAGCAATGAGCTTTCTAGGTGGAGCATGTTTTAGATAACGAGATTATGTCTGAAAAGAGAAAAGCTTTGTAATGCATTTCAATGCACTCTACATAACTTGAAAATGTAAAACACTATTATATATAGTGCCTATTCATATTATATATAGTGCCTATTCATTCACTTTCTATTCATCTGTACCCAGAAGAACTATCCATTGTGAAACCCAGAGACTGGCATAGAGTGACCTGTAATAATTATGTTTCCTCAAGCTTATCAGAGGTTGTTTTATATTAGGCCTAGCCTAAAACTGAAATATTTTATCAGATTATATTCACCTGGGGCTTCCCTGGTGGCGCAGTGGTTGAGAGTCCGCCTGCCGATGCAGGGGACACGGGTTTGTGCCCCGGGCCAGGAAGATCCCACATGCCGCGGAGCGGCTGGGCCTGTGAGCCATGGCCGCTGAGCCTGCACATCCGGAGCCTGTGCTCCGCAACGGGAGAGGCCACAACAGTGAGAGGTCCGCGTACCGCAAAAAAAAAAAAAAAAAAAAAAAAAAAAAAAAAAAGATTATATTCACCTGACTGAGAACAAGGCTAAAATGCTACACTAGAGGGGATAAAGTTTTACCTCCCTCTCTCTAGTGGAATGTTGGTGTAACTACATTCTGTTTTTCACATTTTTCTGGCAGAGGCTTAGCAGGCAAACCTTCATTCATTTATCAAACATTTTCTAAACAGTTACCATGTTCCTGTCATAATGTTAGGCATTAATGATTTAAAAAGCTCAGACCTCAGGCTTTCCCCTTGAAAGACCTCATAGTCTAGTTGGGGGAGACAAAGCAATGAACAAATAATTATGTTGTCATGGGCTAGATTAGAAGGGTGTCTACAAAGGGTTTTAGGAACCCAGAAGATAAAGAAGCTCCTCTTTCTGTGGAGGAGAGAGGAAAGGTCATGGGGAGTTGCACAGAGGATGCACTGAGTCAGGGTTTCCTGGGAAGGAAGGTTCCAGGGAGAGGGAATAGCATGAGCAAGGTGGAAAGATGTGTTTGGAGAACTGTCTGTGGACCCTGTTGCTGAGGTGGGTGGGTGGGAGTAGAGAGGTTGGAGAGACGGACAGGTGAGGATTCAGCCCACTAAAGGCCTTGCATGCCTTGCTGGGGCATTGAGGCCCAATCCCATGTAAGGTGAGGAACCCTTAAAGGATTTCAAGCAAGGGGGTTATGTGAACCGATTTGGACTTCAGCGAAATCACGGTGATGTCTGTATGGGTGACAAGGACATTAAATCTTCCTTTCCGACGCCTTCCTGGAGCAGCCGATTCGCTACTGATGCTGCCCACCTCCAAAAGACTTTGGAGACTTTTTCATGTTTTGTTTGTTTGTTTGTTTTCGGTACGCGGGCCTCTCACTGTTGTGGCCTCTCCCGTTGCGGAGCCCAGGCTCCGGACGCACAGGCTCAGCGGCCATGGCTCACGAGCTTAGCCGCTCCGCGGCACGGGGGACCTTCCCGACCTGGGGCACGAACCCGCGTCCCCTGCCTCGGCAGGCGGACTCTCAACCACTGCGCCATCAGGGAAGCCCTATCCTGTGGTTTTTAAGTATCCCTGCACACTCTGCCTGTCTCTAGAGTATTAAGTCCAGTTGCGCTGTTTTTACCTCTTTGTTTAGTGAGATTATTATTTACTTGCATTAAAATGTACCAATTTCAAAGGTACAGTTTGATTAATTTTGGTAATTGTATACCAGGTGTAACCACCACCACGACCCAGATATAGAAAAGTTACTTACCCTTTAAAAGTTTTCCATCCCAATTTGCCCCAATTCAGTTTTGAGACACTTTATTGAGTTTTACTGCTTTCTCTAACATCGACTCTCCGGGTGATTTAGGAAAGTCACTTTACCTCTCTGGATGTGTTTTTGCTTTTATAACATGAAAAATGCCAGAACAGATGTGTTACCAAGGGCCCTTGCAATACTTTCAGAAAATGAGGGGGTAGGGTAAGGGCGGGAATCTCAGCCTTGCGTCCTCATTCTTCACATAGCACACGCACGTGGCAGATCCTAGTGGGAAAAGCCTGTGGTCGCATCAGAGAGAATTAGGTTTCCATCTCCTCTCTTGCTAGTGTGTGTGTAAGCTTTTGTAAGCATCAGCTTTCTCATCTCCAATATCAGGCTTATTAACAAGGCCTATTTGTTTACTGTTGTGAGGATGAATTGAGATGCACCGGCAGCCTTAAATGTTAGTTGGTATTTGTATTATGGCATAATAGAAAGGCACTGCATTCAACCATCTCAGTTACTACACGTTTATGCAGGCTGATTCTCACAGCCACGCCTGTCGTACAAGCGCGACGTAAAGCGGGTCTGCTTTACGGCACCCTGCTTCCGCCGTAAAGCGCCGTTGGCAATCCCGCGTGAGTGGGTTGAGGAGACGACTTCCAGGTGAAAAACGCGATTCTTGGAGGTTGGCTGACTTGACGTCTTCCCCATGGGCAAACGCGGGAGCCGGAGCCGGAGCCGGAGCCAGAGCCAGCTGCTCAACTCCCTAACTAAAAGGCAGAAGAAGCATCTAAGGGATTTCGGCGAGGAGCATCCCTTCTATGACAGGTATGGAGAGGCGAGGCTGGGACCGGCGCTGCCGGCGTCCTTTCCCGGTGGGAGCCCGCGTGTCCCCGCGTTTGGTCCGCCGGTGCCCCGGGGGTAGTGACAGGGCAGCTCCCGCCGCGTGCCACGCTGCCCCGGCGCCGGCCTAGCTCGCCCGGGGATCCTGGCGGCTTCCCGCCTGAGATGGGGTTCTTCGCCGGTCTTCCTACCCTTTGTTGAGCCTGTAGTTTTATGCTAGACGGCACGTCTCCTGTGTGGCGACTGGGCAGAGATTTTATAAGCTTGTGTTCGTTTTCTATGTTTTTAAAGAATTGCTTGGGGGCTTCCCTGGTGGCGCAGTGGTTAAGAATCCGCCTGCCAAGGGAGGGGACAGGGGTTCGAGCCCTGGTCCGGGAAGATCCCACATGCCGCGGTGCAAGTAAGCCCGTGCGCCACAACTATTGAGCCTGCACTCTAGAGCCCGCGAGCCACAACTACTGAGCCAGGGTGGTGCAACTACTGATGCCCACGAGCCTAGAGCCCCTGCTCCGCAACAAGAGAAGCCACCTGTCGCCGCAACTAGAGAAAGCCCGGGCGCAGCAACGAAGACCCATAGCAGGCAAAAATAAATAAATAAGTTAAAAAAAATAAAAAAAGAATTGCTTGGGACCCTCGACATCACCTATCTATTCAATGACCATGAGGAAACTAATGTTTGGGTAGTTGTGGGTTCCTCTCTAAGTGTCCAGACTCTCAGTTATGATCTTAGTGCTCATCCCACCCCTTTGGGCTGCTTTATCAACAGTTAGAGGGATAGTCTACTTAAGAAATTTGCTAGAAAAGGTGAACCCCGAGGGCTTTTATTTGCCAAAATTTCCCATCTTTTGGATGAGAGCCTGTTACTGTGTGACTGTAGTATTTGTCATGTGGTCTTGTTAGACTTTTTCATTCGTCTCTTATTATCTATTTGGCATATCCTTCCAAAACCTGTCCAAATGCATATGGAGTTTTTACTTGACAATAGATATGATGTAGTTATAACGGTATAGTCTGCCATGTTCATTTAAAGTTGTATCATTAGACTTTTCCTAATTGCTACCTACCAGTAGTTAAAGTTTAACATTGCCTGTTTCTTCTCAGGGTTTCCAGAAAGGAAGCAAAACCACAGACTTGTCAACTGGTAATGCTTTATACCTTCTTTATGATAGTAGATTCTGGACTGTTACTTTTAAGATTATATATGGTAGTAAAGTTTGGCTACATTTCCACTCTCTTTGATTTTAGATGTAAGCTATACTTTAGTAATATTGCTTAGTTTTAAGTGCAGATGTCTGTTAAAATGCCATTGTGATAACTAATATAGTATAGAGTATGAAACTGTCCTGAGAGATTAGCCTGTTAGAACCTGTTAAGGAGGCTTACCAGAGGGCTCTTGGTGAATCCTAAGAGGGAATGTCATGTTTGCTTAACATAAAATAGAGTGCAAAATCATCAAAGGTCTTATTTCATTACCACAGACTCAGAAATAAAGTACACTTTTTTGTTGTAAGTTTTCCTGTTGCTCCTTTAAAGGTGCCAAATGTCTGACACATAGGTTAGATCGCCTTATAACCTAAAGCTCCGTGTGTTTAGTTTGCTGTCTTCCCATGTGGAACATGAGCAGTTCAAAGAAGAGGAAGCGCTTCTAGAATCATAGCTAGATTAGCTGTTTGAAACAAATTTGGTGCTCGGTCTGGTTGAATAGATAGGACTGGATATTTGCAGAAAAGCTAGTTTTTATCTAGAAAAGTCTGAACTTGGTTCCACTGTGGGCCTGATGATAGTCGTGGGGTAGCAACAAGAACAGTATAATTTTTGTTTTTAAAATCCCCATTTTCCTTTTAGTCGGAGAGTTTATAGATACTTCAAGTTCTGAAAGTGAAGCATAGAGTGAACCAGAACAAGTTTCTGGTTACAACAGACTACTTGCCACATTAAAGGATGTCTCCAAGGAAGATGAGGAGGAGGAAGAGGAAGAAGACAGTGTTCTAGATGAGACAGAAATGAATCTTGAAGATGGCGATAGTGACGTCATTGTGGAGGAAGAGCTGGCAGTGGAGTCCACTGACATGCAGAAGAGTGAGTGTCTCTGATGTGGGTTTATCATCTTTGCAGGGACCACAGACAGATTGCCCCAGGGGCAGGGTGCCTTGTACCACAGAGCTGGGTGAAAGCACATGGATTCAAAGCAGAGATTCTTAACATTGTTGGGCTCTGTGATATCTTCAAGAATCTGATGAAAACAGGACCCTGTGGCCATAAAAATGCAGAAATGACATTTTTGCTTATGATTTCCAGGATTTCATCAATCCTACTTCAAATTCTCCTGATTGAGAGGAAAGGGAACATAATTCTGTTTTTGTAATGGTCTCAATTTATGAAAGAGATGATTGTTCCTGCCTTAGAGGAACCAAGTTGAATGGAAGATAGACATAAAATATACAAAACTTTTCAAGCATCAAATCTGAATGGAACCGATAAATATAAGGTGTTAAAGAGATGCAAAGTGGTCACATGCTGCCAGGGTAGATTAGGGGAGGCTTCAGAGAAGAGCTGGGACTGAAAGCTTAAAGGAACTCTGTCTCACTCAGACGTCTAGGTGACTATTTTTTAAAAAATTATTATTAATTTATTTATTTTGGGCTGCATTGTGTCTTTGTTGCAGTGCGCCGGCTTCTCACTGTGGTGGCTTCTCTTGTTGTGGAGCATGGGCTCTAGGCACGTGGGCTTCGGTAGTTGTGGCACACGGGCTCAGTAGTTGTGGCTCACGGGCTCTAGAGCACAGGCTCTGTAGTTGTGGCGCACGGGCATAGTTGCTCGGCGGCATGTGGGATCTTCCCAGACTAGGGCTTGAAACCACGTCCCCTGCATTAGCAGGCGAATTCTTAACCACTGTGCCACCAGGGAAGTCCCCATAGGTGACTTTTTAATTTAACTTTAAAATCAACTTTATTGAAGTATGAATTACATTCAACGAGGTGTACCCGTTTTAAGCATGTAATTTGATAAGTCTTGACAAATGTGTATATCTCTATTGTCGTCGCCAAAGTCAAGATACAGAACACTTCCAATACCTGCAAAAAGTTCCTTCTTGTCCTTTTACAGTCAGTTTCCCAGGCCTGGCATCAGGCAACCACTGACATGCTTTCTTTCACTATGTATTAGTGTTTCCTATTCTAGAAATTCATATGAATGGAAGCATACAACAAGTACCCTTTTGCACGTGGCTTCTTTGGCTCCTCATGTTGTTGTGACTCATCCGTGTAGCTCATATTAGTAATTCATTTCTTTTTATTACTGGAATAGTAGTCCATTGTCTGAATATATCTGGGTAACTTTTTATATTCTATTATCTTAATGCCTACTTGCCTTACTGTATTTTTTTCTATACTTTGAGGTGTCACACACCATTCTTAGTATTTTCATTCATCACTTGGACTCGGATAAAAAAATCGTCGCCTCAGACTTAGGGATTGTTTTAATTTTGTTGGTTTTCCAGTTTTCTTTCATGTTTTAGGTTTTTAAAAATGAAAAGTTTGGCTTTTTAAATTATAAAAGTAATATATATTTACTGTAAAAATTTAAGAGGGTAATATAGTTAACGTATATCTCCTCCACCGTGGGATGAACACCTTTAACATTTTATAGAACCTTCCAGACTACTTTTTTATGGATATATGAGTGAATATATGTTTGTGTGTATGTGCATAATGGCCTCATACATTTCTGTAAGTTACTTTTTTCTTTAATAATATAACGTGTGTAACTGTGGGTTACTGCAGCTAGAACCCTGGTGTCCAAACTCCCAGGCCAAATCTCCTTCTACTACATTACACTACCATGGGGAGGTTTAAAAAAGAAAGGGAAAGTATGAAGGGTGATTTTTCCATAAATTAAATCAACTTGAAAAGGCGCATTTGGAGAGTCAGAGAGTACTGATACTGTTAGAAAGAAGAAAGGTTTAAAAGCTGGTTAAATCTCATTCAAAAAAAAATCCATATGTACCACATTGTAAAAAAGAGAAGGAAGACGGCATTCATGATTACTGGGCTGGCAGGGTAGGGGACAGTTGCATGCTGGGGGTGACTCTCGTACTGGCTCTTCCACTCTTCACACTTGTGCTCGGCCAGGACCAGGGACCGCTGAGGGAGATCAGAGGAGAGGGTGGTGCCTTGGGGGTTCCAGGGAGTTGTGCAGCTGGCTCCCTTGCCACCCAGACTGCCCCAGGGTTCCCAGCCCCAAGGATTATGGAGCATCCCCACACCTGTTTGCTCTGCAGTTGCTGTTCTGCAACCCATTTTCTCCTCCAGCACTTTCTGCAGTGTCTCCTTGGCCTTCTGCTCATGGCTGTTTTTCTGGTCTTGCATCTGTAATAGCAACTTATTCATTCCCCAAGAAGTGTATTTCTGTAAATTTGAGGCAATTCAACAAATACACATTGACCTACTGTGTGCTAAAGCCTGAGCAGGGATACAGAAATGAAAAGAAATTGGTCCTTGCTCACAGGGCAGAGATGTCAGTAATCTGGTGGACCTTCTTCCAGGCTGGAGGCAGGCAGGGAGGGTCCCTCAGGTGATGTGAGAGGTGAGTGGGGATAAAAAACTGCCCTGGGCATGCTGGGCCTCCTCCCCTAGGCCTTCCACAGACATTTGAACTCCGACATTTCCAAAGGGAAATCATCTTTCTAAACCTGCTCCTATCTCAGTGGCCAGCATCACCACCCACCCAGTCTCCCAAACCCTAAACCAGGGAATCATCCTTGATTTCTCTCTCACCTTCTTCAAGGAATCAGTTCCTCATCAAGCTCTGTCAAGTCAGCGTCTTTAACGGCTCCTTCGTTACCTGTATCCTCTATCCCTACCGCCACCTCCTTAGTTCAGACCCTAGTGACACTATTATATGGATTATATAGAGACTATGTGTTATCTTCATGCCTTGCCTCCCTCCAAACCCTTTTCAGTCCTGCAGCTAGAGGGTTCTTTCTAAAACTTAAATCTGATCCCATCTCAACCTGCTTAAATCTCTCAGTGGTTCTCAGTGTTCTAAGAATCAGGTCCAAACTCCTTGGCATGGTTCCTACTTACAAGCCCAGACTTTCATCTCATGCTGCCTCCACGCAAGCTGAACTGCTTGTAGGTCCCCTAAGCACTGTGCTTTTCAGCCTCTGCCTTTGCCCATAAAGCTTCTTCTGCTTAGAGTATCTTGACCCACGCTTCTCACCTGGTTAATTTCTACCCATGTTCAAGATTCAGCCCTAGAATCATAAATTCTGATAAACTTGGCCAACCATACCTACCCCCCGACTCTTTATGGATTAGGCAGTTTTACTGGTGTTCACATAGTATCTATATTTCTGATCTATTGACTCATCTGTCTCCTTTAAGGGATTGTAAACTCCTTTGAGGCAGGGAGCATTTTTATTTTTGTATTTTTTGTATTTTATTTATTTATTTATTTATTCATTTATTTTTTATTAGTTTCTGCTTTATAACAAAGTGAATCAGTTATACATATACATCTGTTCCCACATCCCTTCCCTCATGCATCTCCCTCCCTCCCACCCTCCCTATCCCACCCCTCCAGGCGGTCACAAAGCACCGAGCTGATCTCCCTGTGCTCTGCGGCTGCTTCCCACTATCTATCTACCTTACGTTTGGTAGTGTATATATGTCCATGCCTCTCTTTCGCTTTGTCACAGCTTACCCTTCCCCCTCCCCATATCCTCAAGTCCATTCTCAAGTAGGTCTGTGTCTTTATTCCCGTTTTACCCCTAGGTTCTTCATGACATTTTTATTTTTTTTTAATTCCGTATATATGTGTTAGCATACGGTATTTGTCTTTGTCTTTCTGACTTACTTCACACTGTATGACAGACTCTAGGTCTATCCACCTCATTAAAAATAGCTCAGTTTCGTTTCTTTTTATGGCTGAGTAATATTCTGTTGTATATATGTGCCACATCTTCTTTATCCATTCATCCGATGATGGACACTTAGGTTGTTTCCATCTGCGGGCTATTGTGAATAGAGCTGCAATGAACATTTTGGTACATGTCTCTTTTTGAATTATGGTTTTCTCAGGGTATATGCCTAGTAGTGGGATTGCTGGGTCATATGGTAGTTCTATTTGTAGTTTTTTTTTTTTTTTTTTTCCATTTTTTTTTTAAGTTTATTTATTTATTTTTTTAATTAGTTTCTGCTTTATAACAAAGTGAATCAGTCATACATATACATCTGTTCCCACATCCCTTCCCTCATGCATCTCCCTCCCTCCCACCCTCCCCATCCCACCCCTCCAGGCGGTCACAAAGCACCGAGCTGATCTCCCTGTGCTCTGCGGCTGCTTCCCACTATCTATCTACCTTACGTTTGGTAGTGTATACACGTCCATGCCTCTCTTTCGCCTTGTCACAGCCCACCCTTCCCCCTCCCCATATCCTCAAGTCCATTCTCAAGTAGGTCTGCGTCTTCATTCCCGTGTTGCCCCTAGGTTCTTCATGACATTTTTTTTTTAAATTCCGTATATATGTGTTAGCATACGGTATTTGTCTTTCTCTTTCTGACTAACTTCACTCTGTATGACAGACTCTAGGTCTATCCACCTCATTACAAATAGCTCAGTTTCGTTTCTTTTTATGGCTGAGTAATATTCCATTGTATATATGTGCCACATCTTCTTTATCCATTCATCCGATGATGGACACTTAGGTTGTTTCCAGCTCCGGGCTATTGTGAATAGAGCTGCAATGAACATTTTGGTACATGTCTCTTTTTGAATTATGGTTTTCTCAGGGTATATGCCCAGTAGTGGGATTGCTGGGTCATATGGTAGTTCTATTTGTAGTTTTTTAAGGAACCTCCATACCGTTCTCCATAGTGGCTGTACCAATTCACATTCCCACCAGCAGTGCAAGAGTGTTCCCTTTTCTCCACACCCTCTCCAGCATTTATTGTTTCTAGATTCCTTGATGATGGCCATTCTGACTGGTGTGAGATGATATCTCATTGTAGTTTTGATTTGCATTTCTCTAATGATTAATGATGTTGAGCATTCTTTCATGTGTTTGTTGGCAGTCTGTATATCTTCTTTGGAGAAATGCCTATTTAAGTCTTCTGCCCATTTTTGGATTGGGTTGTCTGTTTTTTTGCTATTGAGCTGCATGAGCTGTTTATAAATTTTGGAGATTAATCCTTTGTCAGTTGCTTCATTTGCAAATATTTTCTCCCATTCTGAGGGTTGTCTTTTGGTCTTCTTTATGGTTTCCTTTGCTGTGCAAAAGCTTTGAAGTTTCATTAGGTCCCATTTGTTTATCTTTGTTTTTATTTCCATTTCTCTAGGAGGTGGGTCCAAAAGGATCTTGCTGTGATTTATGTCATAGAGTGTTCTACCTATGTTTTCCTCTAAGAGTTTGATAGTTTCTGGCCTTACATTTAAGTCTTTAATCCATTTTGAGCTTATTTTTGTGTATGGTGCTAGGGAATGATCTAATCTCAAACTTTTACATGTCCCTGTCCAGTTTTCCCAGCACCACTTATTGAAGAGGCTGTCCTTTCTCCACTGTACATTCCTGCCTCCTTTATCAAAGATAAGTTGGCCATATGTGCGTGGGTTTATCTCTGGGCTTTCTATCCTGATCCACTGATCTATCTTTCTGTTTTTATGCCAGTACCAGACTGTCTTAATTACTGTAGCTTTGTAGTATAGTCTGAAGTCAGGGAGCCTGATTCCTCCAGCTCCGTTTTTCGTTCTCAAGATTGCTTTAGCTATTCGGGGCCTTTTGTTTTTCCAAACAAATTTTGAAATTTTTTGTTCTAGTTCTGTGAAAAATGCCATTGGTAGTTTGATAGGGATTGCATTGAATCTGTAGATTGCTTTCGGTAGTAGAGTCATTTTCACAATATTGATTCTTCCAATCCAGGAGCATGGTATATCTCTCCATCTATTTGTATCATCTTTAATTTCTTTCATCAGTGTCTTATAGTTTTCTGCATACAGGTCTTTTGTCTCCTTAGGTAGGTTTATTCCTAGATATTTTATTCTTTTTGTTGCAATGGTAAATGGGAGTGTTTTCTTGATTTCATTTTCAGATTTTTCATCATTAGTGTATAGGAATGCCAGAGATTTCTGTACATTAATTTTATATCCTGCTACTTTACCAAATTCATTGATTAGCTCTAGTAGTTTTTCGGTAGCATCTTTAGGATTCTCTATGTATAGTATCATGTCATCTGCAAACAGTGACAGCTTTACTTCTTCTTTTCCAATTTGGATTCCTTTTATTTCCTTTTCTTCTCTGATTGCTGTGGCTAAAACTTCCAAAACTATGTTGAATAAGAGTGGTGAGAGTGGGCATCCTTGTCTTGTTCCTGATCTTAGTGGAAATGGTTTCAGTTTTTCACCATTGAGGACAATGTTGGCTGTGGGTTTGTCATATATGGCCTTTATTATGTTGAGGAAAGATCCCTCTATACCTACTTTCTGCAGGGTTTTTATCATAAATGGGTGTTGAATTTTGTCGAAAGCTTTCTCTGCATCTATTGAGATGATCATATGGTTTTTCTCCTTCAACTTGTTAATATGGTGTATTACATTGATTGATTTGCGTATATTGAAGAATCCTTGCATTCCTGGGATAAACCCCACTTGATCATGGTGTATGATCCTTTTAATGTGCTGTTGGATTCTGTTTGCTAGTATTTTGTTGAGGATTTTTGCATCTATGTTCATCAGTGATATTGGCCTGTAGTTTTCTTTCTTTGTGACATCCTTGCCTGGTTTTGGTATCAAGGTGATGTCGGCCTCGTAGAATGAGTTTGGGAGTGTTCCTCCCTCTGCTATATTTTGGAAGAGTTTGAGAAGGATAGGTGTTAGCTCTTCTCTAAATGTTTGATAGAATTCACCTGTGAAGCCATCTGGTCCTGGGCTTTTGTTTGATGGAAGATTTTTAATCACAGTTTCAATTTCAGTGCTTGTGATTGGTCTATTCATATTTTCTATTTCTTCCTGAGTCAGTCTTGGCAGGTTGTGCATTTCTAAGAATGTGTCCATTTCTTCCAGGTTGTCCATTTTATTGGAATAGAGTTGCTTATAGTAATCTCTCATAATCTTTTGTATTTCTGCAGTGTCAGTTGTTACTTCTCCTTTTTCATTTCTAATTCTATTGATTTGAGTCTTCTCCCTTTTTTTCTTGATGAGTCTGGCTAATGGTTTGTCAATTTTGTTTATCTTCTCAAAGAACCAGCTTTTAGTTTGGTTGATCTTTGCTATCGTTTCCTTCATTTCTTTTTCATTTATTTCTGATCTGATCTTTATGATTTCTTTCCTTCTGCTAGCTTTGGGGTATTTTTGTTCTTCTTTCTCTAATTGCTTTAGGTGCAGGGTCAGGTTGTTTACTCGAAATGCTTCCTGTTTCTTAAGGTGGGATTATATTGCTATAAACTTCCCCCTTAGAACTGCTTTTGCTGCGTCCCATAGGTTTTGGGTCGTCGTGTCTCCATTGTCATTTGTTTCTAGGTATTTTTTAATTTCCTCTTTGATTTCTTCAGTGATCACTTCGTTATTGAGTAGTGTATTGTTTAGCCTCCATGTGTTTGTATTTTTTACACATCTTTTCCTGTAATTGATGTCTAGTCTCATAGCATTGTGGTCGGAGAAGATACTTGATACAATTTGAATTTTCTTAAAATTACCGAGGCTTAATTTGTGACCCAAGATATGATCTATCCTGGAGAATGTTCCATGAGCACTTGAGAAAAATGTGTATTCTGTTGTTTTTGGATGGAATGTCCTATAAATATCAACTAAGTCCATCTCGTTTAATGTATCATTTAAAGCTTGTGTTTCCTTATTTATTTTCATTTTGGATGATCTGTCCATTGGTGAAAGTGGGGTGTTAAAGTCCCCTACTATGAGTGTGTTACTGTCGATTTCCCCTTTTATGGCTGTTAGTATTTGCCTTATGTATTGAGGTGCTCCTATGTTGGGTGCATAAATATTTACAATTGTTATATCTTCTTCTTGGATCGATCCCTTTATCGTTATGTAGTGTCCTTCCTTGTCTCTTCTAATAGTCTTTATTTTAAAGTCTATTTTGTCTGATATAAGAATTGCTACTCCAGCTTTCTTTTGATTTCCATTTGCATGGAATATCTTTTTCCATCCCTTTACTTTCAATCTGTATGTGTCTCTAGGTCTGAAGTGGGTCTCTTGTAGACAGCATATATATGGGTCTTGTTTTTGTATCCATTCAGCCACTCTGTGTCTTTTGGTGGGAGCATTTAGTCCATTTACATTTAAGGTAATTATTGATATGTATGTTCCTATTCCCATTTCCTTAGTTGCTTTGGGTTCGTTATTGTAGGTATATTCCTTCTGTTGTGTTTCTTGCCTAGAGAAGTTCCTTTAGCATTTGTTGTAAAGCTGGTTTGGTGGTGCTGAACTCTCTCAGCTTTTGCTTGTCTGTAAAGGTTTTAATTTCTCCATCAAATCTGAATGAGATCCTTGCTGGGTAGAGTAATCTAGGTTGCAGGTTTCTCTCCTTCATCACTTTAATTATGTCCTGCCACTCCCTTCTGGCTTGTAGGGTTTCTGCTGAGAGATCAGCTGTTAACCTTATGGGGATTCCCTTGTGTGTTATTTGTTGTTTTTGCCTTGCTGCTTTTAATATGATTTCTTTGTGTTTAATTTTTGACAGTTTGATTAATATGTGTCTTGGTGTATTTCTCCTTGGATTTATTCTGTATGGGACTCTCTGTGCCTCCTGGACTTGATTAACTATTTCCTTTCCCAAATTAGGGAAGTTTTCAACTATAATCTCTTCAAATATTTTCTCAGTCCCTTTCTTTTTCTCTTCTTCTTCTGGAACCCCTATAATTCGAATGTTGGTGCGTTTAATGTTGTCCCAGAGATCTCTGAGACTCTCCTCTGTTCTTTTCATTCTTTTTTCTTTATTTTGCTCTGCAGCAGTTATTTCCACTATTTTATCTTCCACCTCACTTATCCGTTCTTCTGCCTCAGTTATTCTGCTATTGATCCCATCTAGAGTATTTTTCATTTCATTTATTGTGTTTTTAATCGATGCTTGATTCATCTTTAGTTCTTCTAGGTCCTTGTTAACTGTTTCTTGCATGTTGTCTATTCTATTTCCAAGATTATGGATCATGGAAATAGAATCTTGGATCAGCTTTACTATCATTATTCTGAATTCTTTTTCAGGTAGACTGCCTATTACCTCTTCATTTGTTAGGTCTGGTAGGTGTTTATCTTGCTCCTTCACCTGCTGTGTGTTTTTCTGCCTTCTCATTTTGCTTATGTTACTGTGTTTGGGGTCTCCTTTTTGCCGGCTGCAGATTCGTAGTTCCCGTTGTTTTTGGTGTCTGACCCCAGTGGCTAAGGTTGTTTCAGTAGGTTGTGTAGGCTTCCTGGTGGGGGGGACTAATTCCTGTGCTCTGGTGGTTGAGGCTCGATCTTGTCTTTCTGGTGGACAGGTCCACGTCTGGTGGTGTGTTTTGGGGTGCCTATGGCCTTATTATGTTTTTAGGTAGCCTCTCTGCTAATGGGTGGGGTTGTGTTCCTGCCTTGCTAGTTGCTTGGCATAGGGTGACCTGCACTGTAGCTTGCTGGTCGTTGACTGAAGCTGGGTGCTGGTGTTGGGATGGAGATCTCTGGGAGATTTTTGCTGCTTGATATTATGTGGAGCTGGGAGGTCTGTTGTGGACCCGTGTCCTGAAGTTGGCTCTCCCACTTCAGAGGCACAGCACTGGCTCCTGGCTGCAGCACCAAGAGCCTTTCATCCACCCGGCTCAGAGTAACAGGGAGAAAAAGTAGAAAGAAAGAATTAGTAGAAGAAAGAAAGAGAGAGGGAAAGAAAGGAAGAAGGGAAGAAAGGAAGGAAGGAAGGAAGGAAGAAAGAAAGGAGGGAGGGAGGGAGGGAGGAAGGATGGAAAGAAAGAAGGAAAGAAAGGAGGGAGGGAGGGAGAAAGGAAAGGAAGAAAGACAGGAGGGAGGGAGGAAGGAAAGAAAAAGAAAGTGGAAAGAAGAAGGGTGGGAGGGAGGAAAGAAAAAGAAAGAAGGAAAGGAGGAGCGGAGGGAGGGAGGGAGGAAGGGAGAGTAGGAAAAAAAGAAAGAGCAGGTAAAGTAAAATAGAATAAAGTATGAAATATAGTAGCGTTATTAAAATTAGAAAGTAATTATTGAAAAAAAAAAAAAAAAACGGACCGATAGAACCCTGAGACATATGGTGGAAGCAAAGCTATACAGAGAGAATCTTACACAGAAGATTACACATACACATTCACAAAAAGAGAGCAGGGGGAAAAATCAAAAATCTTGCTCTCCAAGTCCACCTCCTCAATTTGGGATAATTCGTTGTAAAAAGAGGAAAAGGGCGAGAAGTCTGAAATCTTGCTCTCTAAGTCCACCTCCTTAATTTGGAATAATTCGTTGTAAAAAGAGGAAAAGGGGGGAAAGTCTTAAATCTTGTCCTCAAAGTCCACTTCCTCAATTTGGGATGATTCGCTGTCCATTCATGCACTCCACAGACGCAGGGCACATCAAATGGACCGTGGAGCTTTAATCCGCTGCCTCCGAGGCTGCACAGAGAGATTTCCCTGCCTCTGCTCTCACAGCTCCCGGGTCTCAGCCTTGGACCTGGCCCCGCCTCTGCGCGTAGGTCGCCGGAGGGCGTCCGTTCTTCGCTCAGACAGGACGGGTTTAAAGGAGCCGCTGATTCGGGGGCTCTGGCTCACTCAGGCAGAGGGGAGGGAGGGGCGCGCAGTGTGGGGCGGGCCTGCGGCGGCAGAGGCCGGCGTGACGTTGCAGCAGCCCGTGGCGCTCCGTGCGCTTTCCCGGGAAAGCCGTCCCCGGGTCTCGGGGACCCCAGCAGTGGCGGGGTGCACAGGCCCCCCGGAAGGCGGGGCGGACAGTGACCCGCGCTCGCACACAGGCCCCGCGGCGGCGGCGGCGGCGGCGGCGGCGGGCCGCGGCGGCGGCGGCGGCGGCGGCGGGCCGCGGCGGGCGGGCGGCGGCGGCGGCGGCCCACGCCCGTCTCCGAGGTCCGTGCCTTACCCGCGGCTCGTGCCTGTCACCGGCGCTTCCCCAAGCAGCCCTCTTAATGCCCTCTCCTCGCGCACCAGGAAACAAAAGGGAAAAAAGTCTCTTGCCTCTTCAGCAGCTCCAGACCCTTTCCCCGGACTCCCTCCGGGCTAGCCGTGGTGCACTAACCCCTTCAGGCTCTCTTCCTGCCGCCAGCCCCAGTCCTCTCCCTGCGCTCCGACTGAAAGCCGATACCCGAGCCTCAGCTCCCAGCCCCGCCCGCCACGGCGGCCGAGCAGACAAGCCTCTCGGGCTGGTGTGTGCCTGAGGGCACCGGTCCTCTGTGCCAGAATCTCTCCGCTTTGCCCTCCGCACCCCTGTTGCTGTGCTCTCCTCCGCTACTCCGAAGCTTTCCCCCTCCGCCACCTGCAGTCTCCGCCCGCGAAGGGGCTTGTAGTGTGTAGAAACCTTCCCCCCTTCACGGCTCCCTCCCACTGGTGCAGGTCCCGTCCCTATCCTATTGTCTCTGTTTATTCTTTTTTTCTTTTGCCCTACCCAGGTATGTGGGGAGCTTCTTGCCTTTTGGGGGGTCTGAGGTCTTCTGTCAGCGTTCAGTAGGTGTTCTGTAGGAGTTGTTCCACGTGTAGATGAATTTCTGATGTATCTGTGGGGAGGAAGGTGATCTCCGCGTCTTACTCTTCCGCCATCTTCCTCCGGGGTCCTGAAGCATGTCCTTGCCTCCTATCACACTGGAATCCCATCAAGCCTTCAGGCTTCCTACCAGCTTACAGGATGGAATCTGCTGGCGTCTCCCCGCTTTTCCCCTCCATTAATGGCAGGGTCCCAATGTGTACTTGCGACCCATGCTTTTCTCAAACCAGTGCTTCTCCCGTTTAGCGCGCGCCAACCCCCCTCGCGGGCTCCTTGCAAAAGACCTATTTGTAGTTTTTTAAGGAACCTCCATACTGTTCTCCATAGTGGCTGTACCAATTCACATTCCCACCAGCAGTGCAAGAGTGTTCCCTTTTCTCCACACCCTCTCCAGCATTTATTGTTTCTAGATTTCTTGATGATGGCCATTCTGACTGGTGTGAGATGATATCTCATTGTAGTTTTGATTTGCATTTCTCTAATGATTAATGATGTTGAGCATTCTTTCATGTGTTCGTTGGCAGTCTGTATATCTTCTTTGGAGAAATGCCTATTTAAGTCTTCTGCCCATTTTTGGATTGGGTTGTTTGTTTTTTTGCTATTGAGCTGCATGAGCTGTTTATAAATTTTGGAGATTAATCCTTTGTCAGTTGCTTCATTTGCAAATATTTTCTCCCATTCTGAGGGTTGTCTTTTGGTCTTGTTTATGGTTTCCTTTGCTGTGCAAAAGCTTTTAAGTTTCATTAGGTCCCTTTTGTTTATCTTTGTTTTTATTTCCATTTCTCTAGGAGGTGGGTCCAAAAGGATCTTGCTCTGATTTATGTCATAGAGTGTTCTGCCTATGTTTTCCTCTAAGAGTTTGATAGTTTCTGGCCTTATATTTAGGTCTTTAATCCATTTTGAGCTTATTTTTGTGTATGGTGTTAGGGAATGATCTAATCTCATACTTCTACATGTCCCTGTCCAGTTTTCCCAGCACCACTTATTGAAGAGACTTTCCTTTCTCCACTGTACATTCCTGCCTCCTTTATCAAAAATAAGTTGAGCATATGTGCGTGGGTTTACCTCTGGGCTTTCTATCCTGTTCCATTGATCTATCTTTCTGTTTTTGTGCCAGTACCACACTGTCTTGATTACTGTAGCTTTGTAGTACAGTCTGAAGAGGGAGCATTTTTAAAAAAATACAATTATTTTTGTAGGCTTGGGGATCTGAACAATATTCAGTAAAGTCAAGTTATAAAAATTAATACATTTGTATTTTTAGAATTTCTCCTGGCTTCAAGGTCAAAAAGACAAAGACACAAGAGCAGCTTTGCAAATTCACTGGGGGTCTTGCCTTTCCAGTGCTTTTCATCTTCACGCCCTGTGATTTTTGGGAAAGCAGGAGCCTCTTACTGTCGCTTCTGGGTTACCCAACTGGGTAAGAGATAGTCTAGATAATGCAGATTTAGAGTTCAATATCAAATCATTTCCATTTAGCTTTGGAGTCATCTGAAAATTTGGATTTAAATGTTGAGTGGGTCTTATGTTCTTGGAATTGTCATTAGAAACCAGATACAGGAGTTACTGGTTGAGATCATACATGGTTATGTCCAGGTTATTGGACTTAACCATGCTGGTCACTGACCAGCTTTATCCCCCTTTGAAAACGAGTAGACTGGCATTCTGGATTATATGTCAGTCTCTTACGAGCTTGGTTGGCATTACTGAAAAAATAAAAGTTGTGGATCCACAAACCCATAGACTCTATAGGCTATGTTCCGCTGTAGAATTCTAACTACATGGCGACCTTATCTTCCTAACATCAAGTGGGAGCAGTCTGGCCGGTCCATCTCGTTCTCTTGATCTTGAGTCCTCTGCAAAAGACATCCCCCTTTTCTGCACCAGCACATACGTCACAGCCCTGAAGAAAGTGTAGACATCTGAGATAGGTTAACAGTGGGGGAGGGCTGATATCCCGTGAACAGACACATAAATGCCTGTTAGACCTGGAAATTGAAAACCAGAGAGGCGGGGCCACACTGGTTTTGGCCCAGGCCACCAGCCACTGGTGTTCCCAGCAAAATGTTCCCAATGTGGGAGTTTGAGGAAGCAGGGAAAGGCAGGTGGTATGAGTTTATTAGGACTTGAGGCCCTCAGCCTCGCACTGAGGCCAGCTGAACCCCCAGAGCGTGCTTCCTGCCCTCCTATGGGCTGCTACTCCTAAAGGTACTTGGTTTCAACAGTTATTTGTGCATCAGATTAAAGACTGAAGGGAGAGGGAACAGCAAGCCTAAATTCTTCATATCATACGCCACCTCCCTTTCTCTTCTTATTATATAAGCAATTCATGTGAAAAACAAATAAGGCAAGCAAAACAAAACAAAATTACCTGAAGTCTTGCTATCCAAAAGTTACCATTAGTATTTTGGTGTATACGTGTTCCAGATTTTTCTTTATTTTCAACCCTTCATTAAGGCCATTGTTGTCTTGACAGATGATGCTGGCACAAGCACTTGAGATGAGGCTCCTCTTTTTAAAATACTGTATTTGCATTTGGCTTAGTTTCTCTCAGGCCCTGCCTTGCCTGGTCCCCAACATGGTGTTTTCTGCTGCAGTCTCTGTAAATTGGAGTTGGGGTGATGGGGCGGTCAGGCAGGGCTGTGTGTATCTGTGTCTGTACGAGGGAGGGCGGGCACACTTTCCAGTGTTTCTGGGCAACAAGCAGGCACTCACTGCAGTTTCCTATCCCTCAGGCCTGGGCTGTGGAGACAGGGGAAGTACCAGGAAGGGGTGGACGACCCCGACCCAGCTAAATTGAAGGCCCAGCTCCGCTGTGCGCTCAACAAGAGCAGGGAATTCAACCTGATGTACGACGGCACCAAGGAGGTGCCCATGAACCCAGTGAAGATATATCAAGTGTGTGACATCTCCCAGCCCCAGGGCTCTATCATTAACCCAGGTGAGGCCCCAGCTGCTGGGGAGAAGGTGGACAGTGTGCCAAGTTCCGGGCTGGACCCTAAAAGCGATAGTCGACTTGAAAGTCGCCTCGCTTACAAAGTTGAAGACTGGTAAACAAAGCAAGAAATGCTGTCCCTAGAAAGAACCCAGAGAACAAAAGATATAAACTCAGCACAGTCTTCCTGCCCACCCAGTGGAACAGTAAAGCATTAGAAAGAAGAGGGGGTATTGAGTTCTATAAAAAATAACTTCTCTTGGGACTCAACACTGAGAAGAGAGGCCAGGTAGTTTAGAAGAAGGAGGGCTTAAAACTTAGAAGGTCTGAGTTATAAACCTCGGTCTTTCCATTTCACTACTTGCGGGACATTGAATCAAGTCATTCAACGTTTTGAGCCTCAGCTTCTTCCACTATAAAATCTGGGTTCTCATCTTTCCTGCGTATTTCAAAGGCTGTTGTAAGAATCAATTGCCATGACATTATGAAGGCTATTAAGTTCTCTTTATAAATGATGGGTAAGTGATCATTTAATTTGTATGGTATTTTTTCCTAGGAGAATACCACCTGATCCCTATATTTACTCAATGTTTAGCCAGTTCTGACTAAGAGCCAGATAATTTAGACTTGACCTCCAGTGAATCTAGTGAGGCTCTGCCATGAGGGAAGGGTCTGTCTTCACATTAAGCTTATAAAGGAGAGAAGCTGTGCTCCTTGGGTCCTTAGAAGGGATGCGAATGTGTAGAAAGGGGTTTAGAGTAGGAATTAAAAGATTTCTAGGAGAAGGGAGTAGGGTCTGCAGCTCCTGGATAGGGGAGGGGATGAGAGCTTGCACTGGGGCTCCGTAGGAGGAGCTGGGAGTGGGGTGAACACCCTTGGTTCCCACTCTTTGGCATTGAGGGTGCACACTGAACCCAAGGAACCTCTGTGCTGGCAGTGCCTAGCTTGAACAGTGGGTCAGCTGCAGGGATGACAGTGCAACGTGAGCGCCTCACTTTTGACCTTTGTGTGTGTGTGTGTGTGTGTTTCTCGGGTAGGATCCACTGGATCTGCTCCTTGGGATGAGAAAGATAATGGTGTGGATGAAGAAGATGAGGAAGATGAGCTGAACCAGTCACAGCACCACGTTCCCATCCAGGACACCTTCCCCTTCCTGAACATCAATGGTGAGTGGGGTTGGGGGTGGGACAGAGGCATGGAGAGGATGTAAGGGGCTTTGATTTTGCAACCGTTGACACCATATCCACCATTGCACTGGGAGCAGCGACCAGGCCCTGGGGCCAGGCTGCCAGTCTGTTAGCAAGTAGGAGTCATAGGCAAAGGCACTCCGTAGGCATAGTTATCCCAGTGGGGTGGCTTCTAGGCAGAGAGAGCATCTTCTAAATCTTATGTGATAATTCAGAGAAATTAAAAAATGAAATTCATTCTCAATCCCGCATACAAATACACAAGCTGTTACAAATTTTGCTGATTTCCTTCAGGCCAAGTGCAGGGATCCTTTTCGTGAATTGTAGGCAAACTCTTCTGCTATTTCCCTCAGTACAAATTTTCTGTCACTGCCTTAACAGCCTCTGCTAAGGCTGTATCGTGGGAAACTTGTGGCTCTACAGCTCTTAATACTAGGCTCTGATAAAATTTCTCTACTAGAGACTTTTATCTTTTTAAAATTAATTAATTAATTAATTAATTTTTTGTGGTACGCGGGCCGCTCACTGTTGTGGCCTCTCCCATTGCGGAGCACAGGCTCCGGACGCGCAGGCTCGGTGGCCATGGTTCACAGGCCCAGCCGCTCCGCGGCATGTGGGATCTTCCCGGACCGGGGCACGAACCCGTGTCCCTTGCATCGGCAGGCGGACTCTCAACCACTGCGCCACCAGGGAAGCCCTCTCTTTTTTTTAAATTGACTCTTTGAATTCAGTTTCCCAGGAGAGATGCGTTTAGAGGTTGGAGGGTCCCTGTGAGACAGAGCAGGTACTGCACCTCGCATTGCACGCTCTGAGGATGCTCAACCACAAGGTGAACTGCTCTTCCACAGCATCTTCCCTTGAACTTTTCACTGACATGCTCCTAGTCATATGACTTGCATTCAGTTGAGTAGCTTTTCACTACTTTTCTAAGTTCCATTTGGCTCCTAGGGTCAAATGAGATACTTTTGCCACCTAGAAACTTTAGTATATCCAGACGATTCCTGTAGGGTTTTGGAGTCCCCTTCCCTAGGTGATGCCCCTTCTTTTGAGAATCAGGAAATGACTCTTATCTGTCTACTTGCCCTCCTTCACTTACCCTGTCATTTATAACCTTGCAACCAAGTGATGAGTAAAGAAAACGATCATAGAGCTCTCTCAGGTTAATATTGCCACAGCTACATTCCCACTTGGTGCAATTTTAAGATTTGGACATTTGGAAATGTGAGATCCTTTCCCAAATCTTTGGCTCACTCATTCTGTTATTCTCACCCCTTAAAAGGATGCAACCCATTTCCAGGATCATGATTTCCCTTTTTTTTTTTTTCATGTTTTTTTAAAGCTAATATTGTGTGTCCTTACGTTATGGGCCACCTTGGATCCTTTATGGAAACATGTGAACATATATTAAAAATAAAAAAGTAAAATGTGGCCCTACAGCCACACCGGGATTTCATTGCCCTGAGAGAGGAGTTGGGGCGCATCAGTGACTTCCACGAAGCCTATACTTTCAAACAGGCTCCGGGCCAGCCAGTTTCCGGCTTCAGCAAGGAGAATGTTCCAGTGGTAACCAACAAGGAGAACCTGGCGACGCCGGTCTCGACTCCATTCTTGGAGCCGACCCTGGGGAGCGACGGCTCTGCGGTCACTTTCGGGAAAACCCAAGAGGATCCCAAACCGTTTTGCGTGGGCAGTCCCCACCGAGTGTGGACGTCACCCCCACCTACACGAAAGACGGAGCTGACGAGGCAGGATCAACCGATGGCAAAGTTCTGAACCCGAAGCCATCTAAGCTGGCAAAGAGAATCGCCAACTCCGCTGGTTACGTGGGTGACCGGTTCAAGTGTGTCGCTACCGGACTGTACGGAGACTCCAGTCAGCTCGGCCGGGAGCAGCGGGCATTGCAGGTGAGCCCCCCCAACCTGAATTTCAGGAGCCTGACCAGTTGTCAGGTTTTTTTAATGTGTGAAGAGGAGGGGGCCGGGGGTATGATAGGGCAGGACACCGGGCTGATTTGGTTAATGAAGCTTAGGGTAATTGAAATGTTTGAAATGTGTCCAGTAAGGGGACGTAAGTGGATACTTGAAGTTATTCTGTAGATTTTAAGCGAACTCCACTCGAATGCTGATAACGGAAGTTTTAATTATTGCGAAGGATGTCTAGAAGACTGCATGACATTTACCTATCAATCGCTTTGATTTCTCTGCCGTTACTGTACGTTAACAAATATACCTAAAAGCGCTGCTTAGAATGCCTTACGTGATACTTGGTGGAGGTGTGTAGCGGCCGCATGTCTGTGAGATTCGTGCAATTTTTTTTTCCACCCAAAAAACAAACAAACAAACAAAACAAAAACACAAACCTTGCTTATGGGATAGAGTATGTATTTAACTTGCTAGTGAATGATAGATGTTGTATAGGAATTTCCTTAAGATATTTTACTTTTAATTAAAACACAAAGACAAATTGTTTTGCAATGTTAAGAAAACAATTGGTTTATGCTTATAAAAATGGATGAAGTTATCTAAATGATCCATTGAGTGCCCATTTTAATTACATAGATGGAAGGATTACAAGAGGACAGTATTTTATGTCTACCCGCTGCTTACTGTGAGGTCAGTTCTTCAAATTTTTATTACTAGAATCTTCCATAAACCTTTTGAGTTAAATTTCATTTCCAAATATACAAAGGGAAGTTTGTGGGCCATGGTCATCTTTATTCACTGTGCATTTGTTTTCTTTTCTGTTGTGTTTTTGTTTCGCTTTCTTTGCGTTGTGTTTTTGTTTTGTTTTATTTACCTTCGAAAGAGAATGTCTGTCTGTATGCCACAGTGTATGTATGGCTTTACATACACACCACATATATCTCTACATACATATGGCTTTACGAAGAAAGAGTGTGTGACTGGTTACACATAGACACTCTTACGTTTTTATCGTTTAATTTTAAAATATCTCAGTTGTATCATAAATTGTGGTTGGTTTTGGGCAAACTTTTCTTTGAAGATACTTTCCTTTAAGGTAAGGGCAGTGAAATAGCTTTGGTGGTAAGGTGTGTCTTTTTTCCATCTCCGTTCTCTTTGTAGCGTGCAGTGATGCGCTTCTCAAAGTTGGAGATGAAAGAGCGAGAAGGTGGCCACCCCACGACCAAAGACTCCGAGGTGCGCAAATTCAGCCCCGCTGACTGGGAAAGGCTGAAAGGAAGTCAGCACAAAAAGCCAAAGTCGGTCGCCCTGGAGGAGGCCATTGCCGACCAGAACGACAGTGAGAGATGTAAGTGAACCCAGGCGGCTCGCGTGTGGTACCACGTCGGTGGGAACGGGGCGGTTCCGCTCCCAGTGCCGAGGGAGGTGAGAGGAAGCAGTACGCTTCCGACGGCCCAGCGTCTGGGTGCTGGCTGTTCGGAGAACGGGCTGCTCTGGCCACCCTTCCCAGCTGTGGATTGCAAGGCTGGTTGTCCTTTGGAGCGTTGCGGCATCCAGGAGTGAAGCACCTATGAAATGCTGTTCCCTGGCACGCGTCTCCTTTTTCCGGAGCAATGCTAGTCCTGTAGTTAGTCATAGTCTGATACAGTAGAGCAGAGGAATGGCAGTGCAGGACCTCCGGCGTAGCAGGTATGTGTTCTGTTCTGTAGCAGGTACGGACACGGGTTTTTGGTAGCAGTTGAATGACACTTGCAGCCAGAGCCAGACCCTCCAGAGTGACAGTCTCCTGTGGGAGGGAGTGGAGAGTACTCGGATTCTCCCTCCAGAGGCAGAGGTTTCGTTCAAGTGCGATGAGGGCTGATGAAGGCCCCAGAGAGTTGAGCATCATTGTGTTCTGTGGAGGCTCGTTTGCAGTCAGGAGGAGCTGACACCACGCTCCCAGGCCGTGGGATCAACGAGGCCGTTCTTCCCACCAGACGGGTGTGTTCTGTTCTGGAGGCCGAACTGGAGAGAAAGCTCGTGTTGGCCTCGAGTCACACTCTGCAGTCCCATCAGCTGCTCCCCCACTGGGGTTGACTTCGGGCTTGGCCCTCGAGACTTCCTGGGCGAATGAGATGCGTTGGCAGCAAGTGGAGGTCTTTCTCCCGCTTTCTTCAGTGTGCGTGCTTGTGGCCTGCAGCCTGCTCCGGACCCCAGAAACCTCACCGGTGATGGTGAGTGAGGGCACCTCGGTGAATGTCGAGGACAGGGTGGGCGTGCAATCCTCCTGAGACGGGACAGTCGGGGGTGGTGGGCACGTTTGGGAGGCCCAGGCCCTTGGACCCGGTCGTAGGGTCGGCGTTCGCCCGCACGCTTAGGTCGTGGGTGCCTGATGCAGTTCGGGAGAATTGTGGTCAGCAGCAGCGTGTGCTTCTCTGTGCTGCTTGGAGCACTGCCCTCCCCCAGCTTATGTTTGGGGTCAGAGAAAGGCCTGTGGCCAGGGTTCTGGGTAAGCCACAGCGGGACCGGTGTGTCCCACGTGGCTCCCGTAGAAGGGGATTTCTGGGGCTAGTCAGTGGCGGCCTTACCCGAGGGATGGGGCTCTTGATGTGCCTGGAGTAGACGATTCCGAGCTCCTCCCCCTCGGGATTGGAATGAAAAACGGAGGGTCCAGGCCACCCTGGAGTGAAGCAGCAAGAAGGCCTGCCTCCTTGCCTGTGCTCACAGCTGACACGCAACCCTTACCCTCCTGAGTGGCCTCATAACTCAGCTCCTGGGGAAGTTTCTCAGAGAGATGTGATAAAAGTGGGCACGGCCAAGTTCACGGGGATGCACTTTTCTGAGGAGGGGATCTGCCTGTTGTGGGTGGACGGTGAGGTAGGCTGGAGGAAGGGAGCGGGCAGGTAACCGGCCTCGAGTCTTTTTGCCCTTTTCTCCAGCAACGTGGCCAAACCCAGGGTGGCCGCTGCCCTTCACGTCTCAGTGGCCTCACCCGCCCTTCTTCCCAGAGACGTTTGTGTGCATCCTTCCCAGTCTTTCCTGCTGAGCGTGGAGACGAGAACTCGGTGTGGCTGATGGGGAGCAGGGCCTGAGCCCCAGATGATTCCGAAAGCCCCCTCCCCCCACCGCCTGCCTCCAATCTCAGACCGACCGACGGGTCTCTTCCTGGAGCACCCGGGACGTGGCCCAGTGAGCCATGAATGGCCACCATGGGAGGTCAGGAGAAGGGTTGGGGAAGGTGAGGGGCTCCGTTTGAAAGGTTGGGGCAACGAAGGTGGGTTCCCCACCCACCCTCTGTCTTGTAGAGACGTGGGGTTTGTAAATAGCTGGTCAAGAAAGGTCACCTGAAGGGGCCACTGTTCTTACTGCGGCCTCCACGTCCAAGGCCCAGCAGGTGTTCATTCCATTCAGCTGGATATGAATGGGCCTTCTTGTTCTTGGGCCATCATGTCTTGAGCTGATATGGGCTCAGGTCCTTCTCATGGGTGTCGGTGTGGCCGAGAGCCGAGCTGTGAGCACATGGGAGCTGGGGCGGGGATTTGGGGCGGGCAGGGGTCACAGAGAGGGTCCAGGATGCCTTCAAGATGCCTTCCCCCTTCTGAGGCAGCCCCTACCCATGGAGGGCCCAGGAGCTTCTAAGGTGGTGGGTGCTGTTTGCACGGCCCTGGTTGTCCTGGTGCGGGTGCATCTTGTTGCTAGGGGCTTGTTTAAAAAAGAAATTAACTTGAAAACACAGTGGCTGAGATACTCATTTGTTCTTTATGATCACATGGGTGGCTGAGTGAAATTTTTATTTTGGAAGTTCACCAAATGAGTTTGGAGGTTCCTCAGACTTGGAAGTTCATCACTAGGAACGCTCAGTGGCATTTGAAGATGGGGCGGGGCAAGGAGGCATTGGTCCCTTCCTTCTCAAACTTGGAGTAACCATCTCCCTTGCCAGCCACTTGGCTGGGACAGGCCTAGGACCTGCTCAGTGGCAGTGCCTGGCCAGGAGCTGGAGGAAGCCTCAGTTGAGGGGCTTCATGAAACTTCTTTGCTCAGGGAACTTCTCTTCCAGCTGAGCACCTGCATGTTTGTAAACTACTTTGGAACAGAGATCCCCTGCACTCCTTGTGTAGCGGGTTTAACTTTGAACAAGGTTAGCCCTGACTGGAGGTGCTATTATAGTTAAGCTACAGAGAAGGGGATTTTAATCCTGGGGAGCCTTACAGCGACTCAGAACCCTCTCACCTTGTTTAGGCCTCACTGGGCATGGCTCAACAGTGGTGAGGGTGCTTTGCTGCCACAGTGACTTGTAAATGTTGCTGTGGTGATGCTTCTGTGAGGTGATGCTATGGTACAACCATAATGAATTTGGGATATATGTGCTGTGAGTCATAGGACCATGCTGCAGGGACCACGTTCACATCTTGCTTAGACTGGGTGACCAAGGGCACATGGCTTCCCACTTTTAGAAGGGCCAAAAGTAGCAATGATGGCAAAGCCTGATGGTTAGGATCCCCGTGTATCTATTTATCTCCCCAACTCCTTTGCCCTCAAGGGTCATCCTCCTGTGGGTCGTGGTTAGAACAGTCTTTGAGAAGCTCCAAGTGACACGGAGCCTCTACCCCATAGCTGGTGGCCATGGGCATCTTGGGCAGTCGGGGTGGGTGTCCTTCAGGGTTATTACTGGCCTGGGTAAGGTCACACTAGCGTAAGGTCTTGGGGGGCCTTAGCTGAGGGGAATTGAGGTCTTTGCCCTAAAAGGCTCCGGGGTTGGGGGATGGGTGGATGGACCTAGTTTGGAAAAAGAAACTTTCAAATTGGACATGGGGGTTCTTAAGGTAGCCCTTCCATTCCTCCATGGATCCCCTCCCACGGAGCTTTTAGGGAAGGCTGATTGGACCAGAGAAGTCCAATGGTGTAACCAGCAGGGCTCACCTCTTAAAATTTCCTACGTTTCAGGCCTGAGATTCAGGCTGGTCTGAAAGTCTTGGCATCTTTTGGTTAAAGGGATTTTTCCAGCCTTTCTCTGTGCTGAGCCCGGCCCGTGATTATGAAGCCCACCCTGGAGGGAGGCTAGCAATAACATTCGCACTTTACAAGTGAAGGGGGCCGAGTTGTAAAGTGGCGCCATTCCTGCGCAAGTGTTTAAGAGGGTCACAGAGCAGCCGGAGTGAGAGTTGCAGCACGCCGTCTTCACCGGGCCTGTGGTAGCCTGGGCTGCATCACCTGTAAGCACAGGCCAGGAGTTTGGGGTTTCTCCTGCTGCCATGACAGGAGACCCTCGCGGTTGGGGTGATTCCACCATTCTGGCAAGAGTAGATGGGGATCTCTCCCACCTTGGGATACCCTTGGAGAAAAGCTAAGTGTGTTCCACCATTGAGAACACAGGTCAGGCTAGCCCAGGCCAGGGTTAGGTTCATCCCCACAACTGGCTGCCATTAAATGCTGGGAATGCCCCCCAAGAGAGGCTGATCAGGGGACCAGCCGGCTGGGCAGAAGTGGGAGTGATACTTGAAGTGGTCTAGGGAGAGGAGGAGGAATGCGAGCAGCATGTGAGGGGTGTGTCCATGATTTCATCTAGAAAAACGGGCTGTGGGAGCTTAGCTCAGGTGTTAATGAAATACCAAACTCATACACCCACCCCCACCCCCGGCCGGTGATGGACACAGGGTCATCTTCGGGGAACTCTTTAACAGCACAGTGATCATTATGGAATTATTTGTGTGTTAGAAACAATGTGACTAGCAAAGCAGTTGAACTGTTTCTTTGGCTAGAGCAAAAGTGAGGAGTGATGTTAGGCTGGGGTGATTGGAGGAAAAGCCCCAAGTGGATGCTAGATTGAGCAGGGGGGCAGGAGCAACACAGGCGGAGCTGGGGTGTGAGCAGTTCAGCCCTGCCCGCCACCCCCCCACCCCCCACCCCCCATGAAGGGGGTTGGAGTCTTGTCTTTGAAATGTCCTTAGATGCTTGTTGCCTGGGAAGGAAGGCGTGGAGACGTGCCAGGTGGGTGACTGGTGTCACTGAGGGCCTTCTTCCTAGACAGGAACTAGGAGCAGCCCCTTGATGGCAGTGAAATGCTTTTCCCCCCACGGGTGTGGAAAGAGGACAGACGGACTTGTAGCAATCTGGTTGAGTTCTTTGAAATTGCCCTTGACCCTTGTGTGTGCACCAGGAAGCCTTTCCTTTCCCTTTGCCAGGCTCCTCTTGCCTTGGTCTCCCCAGCTTCCCAGCCTCCCACCATTCTTTCCCTACCCTTTTTCTTCACCCTCGCCCCTGCTGACCCAAGTGAACATTGGTGGTATGTCTGTGTAGATGGCAGTTGGGGGCTATTTGGTCTCTTGATGACATCAGCCTTTTTTGTTGACTAGCAGCTGTTTCCATAGTCATTTGTAGCTCCGCTCTGATTGGTTGGATCTTACTGTGAGGTCACTCACCCCCCCTTTAAAAGTAAGCCACCTTGGAGAGTTAAGCAGTTAGGGAGTGATCTCACATGCCTATAGACGGATGGTGTAGATGCCTCACCTTGACCCTTGAAGGATGGATTGTGAGTGGGCTACGCGCCTCATTTTCTGCTTTCTTTGCTGGTTGTGTTCAGCTGTCCTTCCTTTGGGACGTCTTTCTGAGGGTTTTGTGCTTCCGGCGTGTGAGGCCCCTGGTCTCCAAAGGGGGGTGGTCTGTTGGTAGCAGATTGCCTTGGGCGTGGGGGTCCTGCCTGCTCCTGGTGACCTTTGTTCCCTCCTTTCCGGGTTGTCTCCCCTCCCCTAGGGGAGTGTTATGATGGAAGCAAACCTGACCGCTTTGAAGCCCCAGAAGACAGTGATCTTCCTGAGGACATGGACACGGAGCCCCCCAGAGAGTCCCCCGCCGACCAGGCGGCCCCGGACGCGTCACGCAGCCCCACCCTCCGGCTGAACAGAAAGCGCAAGGTGTCTGGCAATAGGAACCACACTGAGACCACTGTGCTCCCGGAGGACTCTCTGCTGAAAGCCAAGCGGAGACGGGTCTCCAAAGGTGAGCTCGGTTTGGCTTCGGGCCCGCAGGGCACCCTACGGAAGTCCTGGAGCGGAGCAGTGGAAAGTTCCAGTCCCACCCTGGATCCCTGGGGGGAGCCACTCACACCTCCCCACCCCCCAACCCCATCCCACTCCCCACCCCCACAAAGCCAGGTGGCGGGGCTGGAGCCCAAAGGTGGCCAAAGGCAAATAGGCCCCCTCCCGAGACTTGGTGACAAGTTCCAGCCAACACAGTGACCACACCCCTCCCCTCCCCCACCCCTGTTAGTGATGTGTAAGACAGTTTGTTCGGCCCACCCCCCCGCCCTGGGGGGCTTCTTCTTTAATTTGTAGTTATTTGTCCATAAGCTGACTGGCCTGAGAGGGAAATGACAAACAGTTCCTCTAACCACTTAGAAGAGCCACATTATAGTGAGCTGACCAACCTGAGGTGTGCATTGAATTAACAGGGCTCCATCCCAGAAAGCAGCGCCGCTTGCTGCACCTTAGAGAACGTCGGGAGCAGAGAGCAAACCTGGCCGGCAGGGCAGGAAGGAAGTGACCCAGGCGGTTCAGCCTGCGGTCACCCCCCAGGGCAATAGCATCTCCGAAGAGAAACCTGGCAGGAAAAGGGCAGAGGCCAAAAGCAACAGCAGCTGGTTGGAGGAGTCCCTTAAATGCAGTGACAATGAACAAGGTACGCACGGGGCGGGGGGCGCTCCTGGAGGTTGGATCACCCGCCCTCTGTGGGAAACGGCCCTGGAGGGGACCTGAGCGCCATCCAAGTTGACAAGAGTAGCGTGTGGCGAGCGGGGAGTTTTCTTCCTGAGGTCCTTTCAGCCTGCACACTTCCTTATGGAATGGACAGTGAGGTGGGAGCTTGACTTCCTGGGCTGCTCCTCATCACCCAGCCCGGCTGGGCAGGAAGGGAAGTCTTGGGTGACCCCGGGCGCTTGTCAGTGCCCTCATTCCAGCCTCAGGCTGTCCGCAGTCGCCCTGTCCCGAGCACCCAGGCCCCCCACGGGTGGGGACGGGAGCGCACGAAGGGCTGGCTTCTGCCCTGTCTTGCGGCCCTTTGAAGCGACTTGCCATTTGGCGTTTCGTGGGTTAGCCTATTTGCCGGTTGAATGTGGGATAATTAAAATATTAGTGCTTTGAAAACATAATTGGTATATCTTTAAAAACTGAAGCTGCTCCAACGATCAGTGCTAACAATGGGCTTTTCTCTCCTCACCGGCTACAACTGTGTAACGCCCGCTGCTTCTCCCCCTGACAGATGTGCTGTGCATGGACGAAGAAATGGATCGGCAGCCTTCGCCCCTGCCGCAGAAATACACCGACAACAGCGAGAAACCATCCGCGAAGCAACCGTGCAAAACCAAGCCTTTGATCCCTCAGGAGCCCAGGCGGGGCTTGCCGCTGCCAGGGGACTCCTAGGTGGACAATGCGGATGGCAAGGTACCTCTTGGCCCTGGTTCTCCCCCGCCCCCCGGGCCCGTGCAGGCACATCCCGCCTGCCTGCTTCTCTGCTTCTGGGGACAAAGCTTTCCTTTTCCTGAACCCCTCCCCCCAAAACGTCCCTGCCCCTTCCTAGGGGACGTGTCTCCTGGGTGGCGGTGAAGTTTCCAGCGAGTAAAAATGCAACCCCTTCCTCGCGCCCCGCCTCCCCCAGACAGAGAGGAGGAAAAGTGCTTTCCTCCACTCAGGTTTGTAACTCAGGGAGGAGGCGAACCAGGCGGGTGGTGGAAGGACAGCCTGAAATGTGTGCGCTGCCTGGTTTCGTGATAGGTGACCGTCCGGAGATTTTGAAAGCGGCCTGAGCCCAGTTCCGACTATGATCTTTCGCCGGCCAAGCAGGACCAGAAGCCCTTGGACTGTTTGCAGCAATTGTTACCAGCTTCCCAGGCCTCGCAGCTGACATGCTCAAGCTCCCCTCCAGAGACCACCCAGTCCCGCCCGATGCCACCGGAAGCGCGGAGACTTATTGTCAATAAGAACGCGGGCGAGACCCTCCTACAGCAGGCCTCCCGGCTTGGCTACGAGGTGAGCATCCTTGTGGGTGCCCTGGATCAGGATCCGCTGGCTTCTGCTCCTTGGGTGGGGGACACACTGGCTGTGGATGGGGGGCGTGTCTCAGAGCCCAGCCCCCTCCACGTGGCGGGCTGGGCTGGGTGTTCCAGCAGGGTGTTTGCGTTGGCTCCCGCTCACACTGCAGGCTCTTTGGTGGCTTGTTCAGTCGTGGGGTGAAAAGAAAGGCAGGCCTCTCTGATGTTCCGTTCCCGTTCAGGCAGGTAGGCTGCTTCGGCCAGTCTGGCTCACTTATCTCTGATATAAAATCTGACCTAACCCAGGGCTTGGCGACCAGGGGAATTTTAATGAGCCCTTTTGGAATCTGAATAGCAAGAAAGAGAGTAGGAGAGTAGTTATTAGCTCTACTAACTTGTGCTGTTTGGGGCAGAGTGATGCCCCTGTGGGGTAGCGGGTGGGTAGTGTCTGTGCAGAGTAGGGATGCGAGTGGGGCAGACCTGAGCAGTCTCTTTCTGAGAGGGCACGGGAGCCGAGGGCTGATGGGCGGGGAGCAGGGCTTGAGCCTTGCACAAAACTCCCTGTCCACACTGCTGTATCCCAACCCAGCACGGCTGATGACAGTGATGGCCTCTATTGCTAGAGCAACATAGAAAGATAGCTGATATCTGCCTAAGCCCGTGTGATCTGTAGTAACTCCTTTCACCCTGTTAACATCTTCACTTGGGAGTAACGCGTACTAGCCCACTCTCGGATGAGGAAACTGAGCCTCAGAGGGGTTAGCTGATACCCGTACAGGTAGCAATCCAGCAGTGCTCCACAGCCCACCACGCTCCTCAGCAAGACTGGCTCACACTGGAATTGCCCTTTTGACAGTTCAAAACCTCTGTAAGACAGATGACTCTCTCTGCCCTGTGCAGTTCCCCCACCATACTTGTCAGTAGCAATTGTGATGTAATAGCCCACAGGGCAAAGGCATTTTTCTGTGCTGGCATCAGCCCTCTGGGAGTTGAATGGTGACAGTAAAACGCGGTTCAGCAGGCGAGCGTGGAGGTGTGGCTGAGCACTGGGGTGGCAGGACCCAGGCTGGCCCGGAGCCCTGGCGCCCACACCCTCAGCCAGCTCTGTGCCCCTGTCCCCCGTCTCCCGTCGTGTCCCCCCACCCCGGTCCATAGTGCCGTGAGCCCTTGGAAGTGTGCCTGCCTTGGCCCTAAGGCATGACTGTGGGTGGGAAGTTGGAAGCACTAGGGCTATGCTTAGTTTGGGGGTGTTTTTTGTTGTTGTTGTGGGTTGAATGTGCTGTTGTTTATATCTGCACGTCTCTTGGAGACCTCTCCATTAGCTAGAGAGCACTTTCTGGTAGTTAGCGCAGTTACTTGCAGGTGAAGTCCAAGGAGCACCCAGTTGGTTTCCCAAGAGCTGAGAGCGGGCGCCTAGGAGGACAGAGCAGATGTTGCACATAGTGTTGAGCTAGAGACCCCCGTGGTTGAGAAAATAGTCTCCTTGCTTCCAGCAAACGCTGGAGTTGGGGGGGAGACTCCCAACCCCAACTTTTGGGTTAGGGTTGAGAAAGTAGACTCCCGCTTCCAGCAAATGCTGGAGATGGGGGGGCGGGGTGCTGCTGCACCCGCCGTGGAGGGCGGGGCTCCGAGCCCCACCTGTGAACTTGGCATCATTTCCAGCAGTCTCCCTTTGGGACCAGAGACGTCAAAAGACCCTCGTTGGTCCTCTAAGACAGTTTCCATTTTGGTTTGGTGGCTCTGAGGCCTGGACCAAGGGGCACTTGATCCATCCTTTTTTAGGCTACCTGGCCTTTGATTGCACAGGAAGCCTTGGGAATGTTTACGGTCGGATTTGTTTTTTTCTTCAAATGTAAATTTCAATATGTAGATTCCACAGATCACCAGTGTTGATGCTGAACATTGTGACAAGTAGACGAACGCTTTCAACTTTGAATCCAACTTTCTGGGATTTCTCTGGGCAGAATTTTAAATGTTGGGATGAAGGCCCAGTTGGGAGATGTGGCAGCTTCAACCTTTTCAAATTGAAGGACAGTTTGCTTAAGCAGATAAGGGTGTGGTTTGGGAGGGTTTTCCTGAAGTTTTGTCTTCAGCATTCTTGGTTATTTTCTTCTGCTTAGCCAAAGATACCATGTGCAGTATAAAGGCTGTCTGAGCTTTATGTCATGATAATGTGGTTCTGGAAGTTTAGAAACACACTCTGGCTTCAGATCCGCGTTAAATAGATCACTTGTGTGGCCAAAGACCTCAAACCTTTCCCTCCTGGGAAAAAGGCTTCTATTTCTTAGGCTGAAACGCCAGTGTGCAACCACATGCTTGTGCCTTTAGCGGTGATGGTTAAATTTTCTATGAATTGAATAAGTCATGTTTTTAAAAAAGTTAATGAGGCATTTAATTAACTAACAACGTCGGGCTTATGGCCTTTATGGTTACATTTTGCGGGTAATGGCATTCGGTTTATAGCCGCTGAACAGAGAGCTGTCCGACAAAAGCAGTTTGACTTTGCTTGGGAATGGCTGGGCTGCCCTTCAGACACTCCCGTTTATTTCTAGCGGAGAAAATAAACCAAGGAATGTGTTGCATCGACAGACTCGCCCCGCCTCTTCACCTTTCAGTTAGAGAAAGTGCTGGTGGCGACGGTTGCCATCCATTTAGAGGCCATCACCCTCCTAGCTAGGAGAGTGTAGTTAGCCCACTTGACCCCCAACAGAGAAGGCCTGTGGGATGCTCGTCACAGCTGGATTGCATCCCTCTAACTGGGGCCCTCTTGGGCCTTTTGAATCTTCCCAGCTGACCAGGTACCAAAGACCTGAGTTATAGGTCTAGTACTTCATGTTGAACTTGGGGTTTAATATCTCTGGGCCTCAGTTTCCAAGTGTTGAATGAGGATAGTACTACCTTCCTTTCCTGCTATCTCCTGGGTTCCTGTGGGTGACAGAAGATGTCCTCATCTGGGGAAATGAGAAGCACTGTGTAAATAGTGGTATCAACGTGGTTGAGTTAGGACAGCCCGTGGCAAAAAGTCTGACCTGGCCGTGGGGCTACTGCTGCCTTTGCTGCCATCTTCCAGGAGAAGAGAGTTGACTTACCCATCAGCTTGGACGGCCTTTCAGTTCTAGGTACCCTTGAATCTGCCCTAGTAGTGATGAAGGTTTCCAGGTGAAGGCCATGATTGTCACAGCAAATAAACCCTGGGTTGAGTAAATTGATGTGTGCACAGCAGTTGGTGGCGTTCAGACCTGATCCCAGAGCCACGTGACAGGGCCTCTCCGTGGCTGGCGCACACAACTCATTAGCTTGCAGCCGTCCACTCAAGTCTGGCTAGTGAGGGCCTGCTAAAAGAGCAGCAGCTTCATGCGGTATCCTGGATACCAGGGCTCGGGGCAGGTGGCCTGGGAGCCCAGAGGATTGTGGGCTTTCTGGCAGGTTGGGATGTAAACGGAGAAACGCATTCGTGGGCGTGCCTTTTCTCTTCCTCCTCTTGTTTTGGAAGGGAGCTGCTGCAGTGACCTGAAGTAACAGGGCACCAATGGCCAGGTTTACCAGCATGCCCCATTGGGTTCACGTGGTAAGCAAATGGAACATTCTAGTTCGCTCCCAAGTGAGTGGTCACCTTTGATTGGCGTATCCTCCAAAGGGCATAAAAGGTTTTACAGAACCCATCTCGCACTTATGGGCGGCTAGAATGACCCCCGTTTTAGGTTTAACAGATGAGTTACCTGAGAGATGTCACAAGGAGGCCTGTTCTGACCCCATCCCATCCCCCCTTACCCTGCAGACCATGTGTTGGGCCACATGCATGTTCTGCCTACTCCCAGCTCTCAGAACCTGACGGCTCTCTGCTGGGCACGACTTACCCAGTATAAACAGTGTAACGTGTTTTCTGGTGGCATATGCTTTCGATGTGTCTGAAAACTTTCTTAAGGTAATAAAACATTGAATAAGTTCCTGCTCTGCTTACTGGGAGTGGTTCATATTAATATTTTAACAAGACAAAAAATAAGGTTAGTAACAGTGATGCTAATGCACAGTGTTGACACAGAACATCTCCGGGGTGGGGGGTGGGGCGGTGAACGTTTTATTTGATTCTTGAAATGTGGAGGTTGCAGCCTGTGGTGTATCAGGTTCCTGTCATTAACTTGAGTAAATATGAAAATTTTAGACTGATTCTGCCCCGAGAGGGTGGAGTGAGGCAAAATAGAGGGTGGGGTTATTGGAGGCATTTTGTGTCATTCCTCGAGGATGGAGGGAGAGAGCTTCTCTTTAACTCTTCTTAACATACAGACAAGAGCATCTGAGGCCCAGGTTCTGATTGGGGATCTTAACAGGGGGCGCGAGGATGTAGCTGACCTGGGTGTCCCTGCTTCTCTAAGCTGGGGAATGTTCTCTGGCTGATTTAAGCTCTCTTTTTTTTGGGGGGGGTTTTTTTGTTTGTTTGTTTTTGTTTTGTTTTGTTTTTTTGCCTTTTTTTTTTTTGCACCCTTTAGGTGCAAGGTTAGGTTGTTTATTCGAGATGTTTCCTGTTTCTTAAGGTGGGATTGTATTGCTATAAACTTCCCTCTTAGAACTGCTTTTGCTGCATCCCATAGGTTTTGGGTCATCGTGTCTCCATTGTCATTTGTTTCTAGGTATTTTTTAATTTCCTCTTTGATTTCTTCGGTTATCACTTCGTTATTAAGTAGTGTATTGTTTAGCCTCCATGTGTTTGTATTTTTTACAGCTCTTTTCCTGTAATTGATATCTAGTCTCATAGCATTGTGGTCAGAAAAGATACTTGATACAATTTCAATTTTCTTAAATTTACCAAGGCTTGATTTGTGACCGAAGATATGATCTATCCTGGAGAATGTTCCATGAGCACTTGAGAAAAATGTGTATTCTGTTGTTTTTGGATGGAATGTCCTATAAATATCAATTAAGTCCATCTTGTTTAATGTATCATTTAAAGCTTGTGTTTCCTTATTTATTTTCATTTTGGATGATCTGTCCATTTGTGAAAGTGGGGTGTTAAAGTCCCCTACTATGATTGTGTTACTGTCGATTTCTCCTTTTATGGCTGTTAGTATTTGCCTTATGTATTGAGGTGCTCCTATGTTGGGTGCATAAATATTTACAATTGTTATATCTTCTTCTTGGATCGATCCCTTGATCATTATGTAGTGTCCTTCTTTGTCTCTTCTAGTAGTCTTTATTTTAAAGTCTATTTTGTCTGATATGAGACTTGCTACTCCAGCTTTCTTCTGGTTTCCATTTGCATGGAATATCTGTTTCCATCCCCTTACTTTCAGTCTGTATGTGTCTCTAGGTCTGAAGTGGGTCTCTTGTAGACAGCATATATATGGGTCTTGTTTTTGTATCCATTCAGCCAATCTGTGTCTTTTGGTGGGAGCATTTAGTCCATTTACATTTAAGGTAATTATCGATATGTATGTTCCTATTCCCATTTCCTTAATTGTTTTGGGTTCGTTATTGTAGGTCTTTTCCTTCTGTTGTGTTTCTTGCCTAGAGAAGTTCCTTTAGCATTTGTTGTAAAGCTGGTTTGGTGGTGGTGAACTCTCTCAGCTTTTGCTTGTCTGTAAACGTTTTAATTTCTCCATCAAATCTGAATGAGATCCTTGCTGGGTAGAGTAATCTTGGTTGCAGGTTTTTCTCCTTCATCACTTTAATTATGTCCTGCCACTCCCTTCTGGCTTGTAGGGTTTCTGCTGAGAGATCAGCTGTTATCCTGACGGGGATTCCCTTGTGTGTTATTTGTTGTTTTTGCCTTGCTGCTTTTAATATGATTTCTTTGTGTTTAATTTTTGACAGTTTGATTAATATGTGTCTTGGCGTATTTCTCCTTGGATTTATTCTGTATGGGACTCTCTGTGCCTCCTGGACTTGATTAACTATTTCCTTTCCCATATTAGGGAAGTTTTCAACTATAATCTCTTCAAATATTTTCTCAGTCCCTTTCTTTTTCTCTTCTTCTTCTGGAACCCCTATAATTCGAATGTTGGTGCGTTTAATGTTGTCCCAGAGGTCTCTGAGACTGTCCTCTGTTCTTTTCATTCTTTTTTCTTTATTTTGCTCTGCAGCAGTTATTTCCACTATTTTATCTTCCACCTCACTTATCCGTTCTTCTGCCTCAGTTATTCTGCTATTGATCCCATCTAGAGTATTTTTTATTTCATGTATTGTGTTTTTAATCGATGCTTGATTCATCTTTAGTTCTTCTAGGTCCTTGTTAACTGTTTCTTGCATTTTGTCTATTCTATTTCCAAGATTTTGGATCTGGGAAATAGAATCTTGGATCATCTTTACCATCATTATTCTGAATTCTTTTTCAGGTAGACTGCCTATTACCTTTTCATTTGTTAGGTCTGGTGGGTTTTTATCTTGCTCCTTCTCCTGCTGTGTGTTTTTCTGTCTTCTCATTTTGCTTATGTTACTGTGTTTGGGGTCTCCTTTTTGCAGGCTGCAGGTTCGTAGTTCCCGTTGTTTTTGGTGTCTGTCCCCAGTGGCTAAGGTTGGTTTAGTGGGTTGTGTAGGCTTCCTGGTGGAGGGGACTAGTGCCTGTGTTCTGGTGGATGAGGCTGGATCTTGTCTTTCTGGTGGGCAGGTCCACGTCTGGTGGTGTGTTTTGGGGTGTCTGCGGACTTTTTATGATTTTAGGCCACCTCTCTGCTAATGGGTGGCGTTGTGTTCCTGTCTTGCTAGCTGTTTGGCATAGGGTGTCCAGCACTGTAGCTTGCTGGTCGTTGAGTGAAGCTGGGTGCTGGTGTTGAGATGGAGATCTCTGGAAGATTTTCGCCGTTTGATATTATGTGGAGCTGGGAGGTCTCTTGTGGACCAGTGTCCTGAAGTTGGCTCTCCCACCTCAGAGGCACAGCACTGACTCCTGGCTCCTCAATTTGGGATGATGTGTTGTCTATTCATGTATTCCACAGATGCAGGGTACATCAAGTTGATTGTGGAGCTTTAATCCGCTGCTTCTGAGGCTGCTGGGAGAGGTTTCCCTTTCTCTTCTTTGTTCTCACAGCTCCTGGGTCTCAGCTTTGGATTTGGCCCCGCCTCTGCGTGTAGGTCGCCGGAGGGCGTCTGTTCTTCGCTTAGACAGGACAGGGTTAAAGGAGCAGCCTCTTTGGGGACTCTGGCTCACTCAGGCCGGGCGGGAGAGAGGGGCACAGAGTGCGGGGCGAGCCTGCAGCGGCAGAGTTCGGCGTGACGTTGCACCAGCCCGAGGCGCGCCGTGCGTTCTCCTAGGGAAGCCGTCTCTGGATCCCGGGACCCCGGCAGTGGCGGGCTGCACAGGCTCCCGGAAGGGCGGCGTGGACAGTGTCCTGCGCTCGCACACAGGCTTCTTGGTGGCGGCAGCAGCAGCCCCAGCGTCCCACGCCCGTCACTGGGCTCCGCGCTTTCAGTCGTGACTCGCGCCCGTCTGTGGAGCCCCTTTAAGCAGCGCTCTTAATCCCCTCTCCTCGCGCACCAGGAAACCAAGAGGGAAGAAAAAGTCTCTTGCCTCTTCGGCAGCTCCAGAGTTTTCCCGGACTCCCTGCCGGCTAGCTGTGGCACATTAGCCCCCTTCAGGCTGAGTTCTCACCGCCAGCCCCAGTCCTCTCTCTGCGCTCTGACCGAAGCCCGAGCCTCAGCTTCCAGCGCCGCCTGCCCTGGCGGGCGAGCAGACAAGCCTCTCGGGCTGGTGAGTGCCGCTCGGCACCGATCCTCTGTGCGGGAATCTCTCCGCTTTGCCCTACCCAGGTATGTGGGGAGTTTCTTGCCTTTTGGGAGGTCTGGGGTCTTCTGCCAGCATTCAGTAGGTGTTCTGTAGGAGTTGTTCCACGTGTAGCTGTATTTCTGGTGTATCCGTGGGGAGGAAGGTGATCTCCGCGTCTTACTCTTCCGCCATCTTCCTCCGGGTCCAAAAGATAGGTTTTTTAAACGTGGTATTGAGATAAGTGGATAGCATTACATCTCCAGCATCTAGTCTAGTAGGTGTTCAATAATTCTGTGATGAATGACTGAAGAAACATATGGTAAGTCCAGAGCCCAGACTTCTGGTTCCACTGGTGCTGCCTTGTGTGACCTTGGACAGAGAATTACATTTCCACTGAGTCTCAGATACCACGTAGGAAGAGGGTCTCCAACAAGATGGTCACTAAGTGTTCATCCACTTTAGACTTCTAATCCCTCAGGCAGGGAGGGCCCGTGCCTTCCTCCTGGGTACTTGGGCGGTGCCGCCAGTTGTTTTGTTTTTAATCTCAGAGGTTTTCAGGTAGTGCCAACAAATGCTAGGGCTAAGAGAGGCTCATGGCAAGCATTAAAAGCCACTTTATTTTTTAAGGAGGCTTACTATGGTTATTTGTAGTCGTTCAGATCAGGTCCCCTATTCAGTCTGGTGGCCTTTCCATGCAGTCAGTTGGGCTTCCAGCAGCCAGCTGGCTGGTTGGGGTCTTAGGGAGATGCAGCTGCAAACACTATCTGCATTGTCTCTGGAAAGGGTCTGAAGTGATGCCCACCCACCAGGTTCCAGAGCTAGGAGAAGGTTGGGCCAAATTTTGTGAGGGTATGGTTTCTGCTGCACAGAAAAGAGATTCCTTTAATAAAAAGGAGGGAGGCTATTTTCCACTTAACCTTCATTCGTTCATTCAACAAACATGCCCACTATGCACCACTCGTTGCCAGGTGCCATGCTAGGCACAAGGAGGGAGATAGTGAGCAAAAGCCGCATGGTGCCCATTTTTCTGGAGCTTGTCTTCTCAACATCAGCGGTACTGATTTTTTGAGCCAGGTAACTCTTTGTTTGGGAGACTGCCCTATGCATCGTGGGGTGTTTAGCAGCATCCTTGTCCTCCACCCACTAGACGCCAGCAGCAATTATGACAACCACAAATGTGTCCAGGCATTGCTAAATGTCCTGGAGGGGGTAGGGTGGCCAGAGTCACCCCCGGTTGAGAACCACTGGCCTAAAGGGAAGACAGACGAGACGGTGGCCAAAGAACGGCACAAGTGATGCATCATTTCAAAGGCAGTCGTGCGCTGAAGGGGTAGGAGCACAGTCATAAAGAAAGCAGTTCACAGAGTCAGACTGGATTTAAAACCAACTCTCTTGGCATGGACATATATACACACACATGCTACCAAAGGTAAAATAGATAGCTAGTGGGAAGCAGCTGCATCGCACAGGGAGAGCAGGTCGTTGCTGTGTGTCTACCTAGAGGGGTGAGATAGGGAGGGTGGGAGGGAGACGCAAGAGGCAGGGGATATGGGGATATATGGATACGTATAGCTGATTCACTTTTTTTTTTTTTTTTTTTTGCAGTATGCGGGCCTCTCACTGTTGTGGCCTCTCCCGCTGCAGAGCACAGGCTGTGGACGCGCAGGCTCAGCAGCCATGGCTCACGGGCCCAGCCGCTCCGCAGCATGTGGGATCCTCCCGGACCGGGGCACGAACCCGTGTCCCCTGCATCGGCAGGCGGACTCTCAACCACTGCGCCACCAGGGAAGCCCTGATTCACTTTTTGATACAGCAGAAACTAACACACCATTGTAAAGCAATTATACTCCAATAAAGATGTTAAAAAAATTAACTCTCTCAAATTATTCTTTAGTAACTTTCCAGTTCTTCCATTATTGTTCGGGTTATTCTTCTGGATGTAGAAAATCATAATGGAATGCCAAGAGACTTTTTTCTTTTTTTTTATTTCAGCCTCAAAATGGCCTTTCCAGCCCAGGGTCCATCATGGCCACTGAGAAGTTATGGAAAACAGATGTGGCTGAGGCTTTAGATCTTAATGAAAAGCTGGTAGGTATACCCAGCATCAGTCCCCTCCTGTCCAAACCTGCGTGCCCTGCAGATAGTTTACACATCAACCTCACATACATGTTTAGTTGTTACAGTAGCTCCACGAGACCCATCTCCTATCCCAGCATGGGCTGGAAATTGCAGAGCCCAATTCCTTGGAAGACTGGGTAGTAAGAATGAATGTTTATATCTGTTGTCATTCCCCGCCCCCCACCAGTTCTCAAAATGGCATAGTGTAAATGGATGCGGGGGAAAATGAAAGTCATACTAAAAGCCCCAAATGCACTCATTTGCAAAGCATGTGTTTCTTCTCTGCAACTGCAGAAAATGAATGAAACAGAATTAGATGTTTGCCTCCTCAAAGTGGCCACCAGCGGTCTTGGGCCAGGCCTCTTACCTGTGAAACGCTTTCTCGTAGTACTTGGATATGAGCAAAACCCTCGAGACTATGATGAACATCAAAGGTATGTCAGGTCACGTGTCCATGAAACACCTCTCCCCAAAAGAGAGGGAGAGAGTCCACCAGCTTCGACAAAGAGACCTCTACCTGGTGTTTGATAAGATCACCCTACTCAAGAACCAGCTGCAGAGAAAAGAAGAGCTTTTGAGACGATACGAGAAGGACATTGAACAGCTCAAGTATGGCCCGTGTCCCTGGCAAAAGGCCCAGGCCTCCATTCTCCAGGCTAAACCTCGGGGCAGCTGCAGACCCGTAGGGACCAGGACAAGAGGACAGAGGCCTGGGTGTGGAGGGGGGAGGCGGGATGGTGACTCAGGGCCTGATGGACCCAAGTCTCTGGGCAAGAAAGCAGCAGTTAAAGTACCCTACTGTTAAGGAATAAGGTGCACCTTTTATAAATGTGTCTGGTGTTTCACCATGTGTGTGCTTTTCATAATTCCATCCTATTTTCAGTGGTATCCGTTCCCCCACCCTCTCTGGGAAATTGGGAGGGGCTGGTAGCATAACCGTTGCCCCCTTCATGCTGCACGTCCACAGCCAATGGGCTATTTATTCTGCCCTCTAGTCCCCACATCTTCAGCCTTCCCCCCACTTGTAAGGAAACCGCGAAGCCAGGCATATATGGAAGTGTTCTGAGGATCTCCCAGGTCGGGAGCATTGGTGGTGAGTGAGAAAGCTGAGGAGAAAAGAGACTTTGTCTCTCCCGTGTGCTCAGGCAGAGCAAAGTGTCGGTTCAGATGTACCAGTCACAGGTGGCAAAGCTGAAGGACGACACCTCCAAAGAGGCCGAAGAAAAGGCGCTGCTGAAGGAGGCCCTGGCGCACATGGAAGAGCGGCTGCACCAGGAGAAGAGGGTCACCAGGGCGATCAGGCAGCAGAAGGTGAGAGGTCCCTGCTCGGAGCAGAGCCTCTGAGGCTGCCCCTCAGCTCCCTTTAGAAACAGCCAACTGAGGTCCCAGTGGGATCCAGGCAGCACAGAATGCCTTCGCTCATTGCAAAGGAAGGTGGCAGAATAGCTTTAGCGTTAGGCAGACATAGGTTTAGACTCTTGTTCTGCCACTTACTGTGTGACTTCAGGCAGCTTTTTTTTTTTTTAACATCTTTATTGGAGTATAATTGCTTTACAGTGTGGTGTTCGTTTCTGCTGTATAACAAAGTGAATCAGCTATATGCATACGTATATCCTCACATCCCTCCCTCTTGTGTCTCCCTCCCACCCTCCTTATCCCACCCTTCTAGATGGTCGCAAAGCATTGAGCTGATCTCCCTGTTCCATGCGGCTGCTTCCCACTAGCTATCTGTTTTACATTTGGTAGTGTATATATGTCCATGCCACTCTCTCACTTCGTCCCAGCTTACCCTTCCCCCTCCCCATGTCCTCAAGTCCATTCTCTACATCTGTGTCTTTATTCCTGGCATGCCCCTAGGTTCATCAGAACATTTTTTTTTTTAGATTCCATATATATGTGTCAGCTTAACCTCTCTGAGACTCATAGTCTAGCTTGCCTCTATGTTTTTTTTTTTTTTTTTTTTTTTTTAATTTATTTATTTATTTATTTTGGGCTGTGTTGGGTCTTCATTTCTGTGCAAGGGCTTTCTCTAGTTGTGGCAAGCGGGGGCCACTCTTCATCGCAGTGTGTGGGCCTCTCACTATCGCGGCCTCTCTTGTTGCAGAGCACAGGCTCCAGATGCGCAGGCTCAGTAGCTGTGGCTCATGGGCTTAGTTGCTCCACGGCATGTGGGATCCTCCCAGACCAGGGCTCGAACCCGTGTCCCCTGCATTAGCAGGCAGATTCTCAACCACTGCGCCACCAGGGAAGCCCCGCCTCTATGTTTTTAAACTTTCTTTTTTTTTTAAGTTAATTTTTATTTTATATTGGAGTATAGTTGATTTACAGTGTTGTGTTAGTTTCAGGTGTACAGCAAAGTGATTCAGTTATACATACACATATATCTATTCTTTTTCAGATTCTTTTCCCATATAAGTTATTACAGAATATTGAGTAGAGTTCCCTGTGCTATACAGTAGGTCCTTGTTGATTACATATTTTATATATAATAGTGTGTATATGTTAATCCCAAACTCCTCTAATTTATCCCTCCCCACCACATTTCCACTTTGGTAACCATAACTTTCTTTTCAAAGCCTGTGAGTCTGTTTCTGTTTTATAAATAAGCACATTTGTATCATGTTTTTTAGATTGCACATATAAGTGATATCATATGATACTTGTCTTTGTCTGACTTACTTCACATAGTATGATAGTCTCTGGGTCCATCCATGTTGCTGCAAATGGCATTACTTCATTCTTTTTTACGGCTGAGTAGTATTCCACTGTATATTTGTACCACATCTTCTTTATCCACTCCTCCATCAACATTTAGGCTGCTTCCATGTCCTGGCTGTTGTGAACAGTGCTTTCTGAGACTCATAGTCTAGCTCGTCTGTATTTTTTTAACTTTTGATAATTCGTGTATTTTATCTTGTTCTTTCTATCCAGATAACTCTTTTTTCTACCAGTTGTATTGAGACATAATTGACACACAGCACTGTACTGAGCTTAAGGGTGTCCAGCATCATGATCTGACTTCCCTGCCTCCTGCAATGATGACCACAATCAGTTGAGTGAACAGCCCGAGTGTTTTTAAAGGCAGCGATTCTGATTTTCATTGCTCTGCCAGGTGCCAGGGATACACCGAGGAAGAAGCTCTCTGAGAATAAAGATTTGGGTTTGCTCTTCTGAGTAGCCAGAATAGTACTCCAGTCTTTCTGACTTGGGGATGTGTATTTGTACACGCATCCTTGCATGTATGTGTGTACATGTGAGTATGTGCTGTGGGTTGGCATGTGTGTGTATTTGTATGTGTGTGTTTGTTGCCTGCATGAGCTCTAAGGAGGCCAAGGTCATAGAAGGGTGCCCTTCTCCTCAACCAGGAGGTGATGGTTAGATAGTTCCTTGCAGAAGCCTGCCCTCCATCCTGCGAACCTTCCAGGCAATAAGTTTCCAGACAGCAGGCTTTCTGGCTTAGAGCCCCAGAAATGAAAAGTGGCTGTCCTGCTCTGAGGGAGCCTGGGTGCGGTGTTTCCAGTGCTCACTGCTGTGAATTAAACATCACAGGCCTTAGTCTCTGTGTGACATGGGGCTGCCTCAGGCAGAGGACAGTTTCCTTTCACACCAAGCAATGCCAGGGAGAGCTGGGCCAGTGACAGAGTTGTGACTTTCCCTTTGATGTGCCCTCTGGAGAGCTTACCCCTCCCCGAAGTGCCCACCCCCGCCCCCAGGGCTTGGCAGACTAGGTCCCAAAGCAGAGACACCAGACCACAGAATGGGACAGAGAAGGGCCCAAAAAAAAGCCATTGTCATGTACTGAAAACCTGAGGATTTACATAATGAGGTTTCACATGCTTTATTCCTGGGCTGCCTCATTCACACAAAACGCAAGGGACGTGCCAGCCTGTTTGGCGCTGGACATCCCTCAGCCGAGAAGGGTCTGAAATGGCCAAGTTGAACCTGTGTCAGGGTCCCCAGAAGAGCTACAGCTAGTAGCTTTCAAATTCGTGGAATTCACAACTGGGGGAAAGACTTACCAAGGGGCAGGCACCTGCTCCACACCACACATGCTTCATCTCTCCCATCAACCCGCAAGGGATTCTGGCAAGTGTCGGCCCCTTAGAGAGAGGGGAAAGCTGATTTGACAGAGGGTACCGTTCCCTGGCTACTAAGTGGCAGAAACAGGATTTCCTCCCCACCTGCTGCCCTCCCCCGCCCAGGTTCACTTTTCCACACCCCTTCCTTCTGTGTCTCCCTTACCAGGGTGGCCCCCTTGGATACCTCGCACCATTGCTCCTGGGGGTTTCACTCCAGGACTCAGGTTTGCATTTCAGGCTTGTTGTTAATATGTTGTCAGAAATCCCTGTTTGTCAGGAAGAAAACAATAATACATTTTAAGTTTTGCTGGATCCTAAAGGGCACTTGTGTACATCTGTCTTGGTATCCGTTCCTTCCAGGGAGTATATCTTCGTTGTCTTTAAGCAGAAATTAACAGAAAGTAGAATTCCTCTTTTCTAAGTTTTACACTTAGTATTTTCACAAGGAGCCTTAGTTTTTTAGCCTCCTGTATAAAACTTTGAAACTCTTCACCCATTCACAGAGGTTGCACGGTTGAAGCACTGAGATGAAATTACACATCTTATGCTTCAGAATTGCCCCCCCCCAAAAATGGAGTTTGTAGTTTTAATGTTTGACCATCTCTTCACCAAGCAGACCTTTCAAGAATCAAAAGTCCTATTTCCACATTAATATCTCTGGCTGTGAGAATGAGACTTGGTATAAGATGCTGGGCCTTCACAGCGAACTGGGCCTGTGGCTCTGTCCATGTGGCAGAGGGACGGGAACCGCGGCCCAGGCCGTGCTCACTCGAATCCACATCCCACATCACTCGAGAAGCCGGCAGTGTCTCTCAGAGTTCAGAGGCCAGATTTGGAGTCAAACAAATAGGGGTCAAGCCCCACCGCTGCCCCGAATGACCCTGAGTAAGTGGCTTGACCTCTGTATCGCAGGTTCCTCTACAAAAGCAACCAAAACTGTTAGCAAGGGGCCTCCTCCGTGGGGCAGTGTGAGGGTTAAATGGCAAAATGCCTGCAGTTCCTGACACATCGCAAGCCCCGTTTCTAAGGGGGAAGAATAGGCAGCTCATGGATGGGTGGGGATTCCTCTATTTCTTTCAGGGAGCTTCCTGCCAGCTGACGCCTTCCCCGGTCCTCCCAAAGCCGCCAGCTCTTATGGGACACGCTCTTCTCTTTGGTGAATACGACTAGGGCCACGGCCAAGAAAGGACCCAGATACCTTTTGTGAATGGGCTAAGGCTGGGATTTTCAAGAGGAAATTTTTAAATGCACAGAAGTTGCCACTTGGGAAGCACGCAAGCCCTTTCTTAGGGCTTGAAGTGTAAGAAAGGCTGAAGGGCACAGGCTGCTGCTGGCAGGAGAAGCCGCTCAGCTCTCCTGCCAATCAAATCTCCAGCCAATGAAGTCCTGTCTAGGGGGCATGACCACCGCTTTGTCTTGTGGTCTCAGCCAGGAAAACCCCCTAACCTTCCCTCTGCTTAATTAGCTCACATCCCTCTTCTTTAAGATGAGAATAAAAATGGCACCTAGCTCGTAGCCTTCCCAATGGGAGCTTGTATACAAAACCCTTAGTACATAGGACCACAAAGCATACACGCTCTCCTACCATCGTCATTATCCTCACTATTCTATTTAACTCACTGTCTTCCAAGATTTCCTTGGGCCCAGGTATTGTCAAGATTCTGGCTTCCTCCTTGCACTTGTGTGTTTTGTTTGTTTGTTTGTTTGTTTTTGCGGTACGCAGGCCTCTCACTGTTGTGGCCTCTCCCGCTGCGGAGCACAGGCTCCGGACGCGCAGGCTCAGCGGCCATGGCTCACGGGCCCAGCCGCTCTGTGGTATGTGGCATCTTCCCGGACCGGGGCATGAACCCGGGTCCCCTGCATCGGCAGGTGGACTCTCAACCACTGCGCCACCAGGGAAGACCGAACTGTATACTTTCAAATGGTTAAGATGGTAAATGTTATGTTATGTATATTTTACCATAATTAAAAATTAAAAATGTTAATTATTTGGGGAAAAAATGCCGTTGGGGACTTTATAATGGATGGCTCAGTCTGTTAGCACTGGACTTACCATTCAATCTCAATATCGTTAAAAACAGGATGACCAGATATTATGTGCTCACTGTGTGATGCAGGATGGATCACACAGTACCGCCTGTGAAGGCGACTGGACAACAAAAAGACTTTGATCTCCTCAGACCTCTAGATCTAACTATTTGTTTACAGGAAACATGGGGAAAAGAGGAACAAGTTAACTGAAACCAAGAAGAAGTGATCAGCCAAATCCAGTATGTGAATGTTCTACAGGACAAAAGACCCAGTTTCTACAACAAATCAGTGGCTGGGGGATAAAAAAGGTCAGGGGCGGGGTGTTGCTGTTACAGAATTAAAGACATTTCAGAGACATAACAACCAAGTGTAATGTGTGGACATTGTCTGGATCCTGATTCTAACAAACCAACAGTAAAAAAGATATCTCTGAGAGAATCAAGGAAATGTGAGCATGGACTGAATAATAGATGATATTCAGGAATGATAATAAGTATTTTTAGCTGTGATCATGTCAAGGCGGGGATAATGTAAAGGAAAAAAAGTCCTTTCAGTTAGGATGTCTTTATGGGTGAAATGACACAACTTGCTTTAAATTAACCTAGAAAAAAACTCAAAAAGGAAGAAAAAAGAATGAGAGAACACTGGGAAAATGTTGAAGCTGGATGATGAATACATGGAGTTAATCGCAGGCTTCTCTAGTTTTGTGTGTGTTTCCAAAATCCCAGAATAAAAAACAATTTTTATGTAGGCAATCTCAAAGGAACATACAGACACACACACAAACAGAGTGAGCTACAACCAAAGCATAAGCAAATGAGGAAGCCATTTGCCTTTAGTAAGTGCAGGAAAAGGGAGATTAAGCCTTGGGCCTTGAAAAATGAGCTCACCAAGTCTAAGATGCCTGTATTAAGCTGGCACCCTCAAAGATGCTCCACACCCTGGCAAGAGGAGGGCTTAAAAACTTTTTTTTTCTGGACTTTCAGAAAGGGGAGCCTATGAAAACCTGTAGTTTTCAATGTGGCTCTGGAGGGGAAAACTAATAATGGCCACAATACTGATGATGATGATGATCACCCTGAAGGTTTGTAACCACGTGGGTCTGGGGCTCAAGTTTATACTCCATGTATTCAGTGGGAAAACTCCCAAGTTGAGGAAATAAATGTCAGTGTTCAGAGGTTATTAGCATCCCTGGCATCCAGCTGAAACAAACAAAAAAGACTTCCGAGAGCAAAGCAGCCAGGGATCAGACCCCTCAGGATTCCCACAGATTAAGTTCAATCAAGAATGAGATCACAGTCAAATTACTAAACATCCAAGCAATAAGTCAGTATGAGCCAGAGTAAGCAGACACAACAAACAAGACATTGAGACACCACCCCACTGCCACTCCCACCCAAAGATTTCAGATGTTAGAATTATCAGATAACAGATTCTAAAATCACTATGTGTTCAATATTTGTTTAAAGAAGGCTTTTAAAATGAGCAAGGAATGAGACTATCAAAAATGGCCAGGCATTTGTCCTCAGGAGTTTGTGGGAGCACAGGAGAGCTATTTGACCCCTGTACATTTGGCTCTTCCATTCTGGTGGGAAAAACAGATTTCTTTACAGAATCAAATTATGCTGGCAATAAAAATTCAAGTGCTTCCAGGAGCCCGAGAGGAAATATGATCAGTGCATTGGGCAGGCAGAACATAGGCTGTATCTAAAGAGGGAGCCTCTTCTCAGCCCCAGCAGATTGTTGATCTATATACAAGAAGAGAGTCCAGGTATTGCCAGATATTCCCATTTTCCCAAAAAAAGGCATAAATCCAGATGTCAATGATCTGTACATGTTGGCTACTGTGGTAGACATCTGGTTTTTGTCACCTAATAGCAATTGACCACTCTTCTAAAATATTATGGTGTTATGATCCCCCTTTGGGGACAACACCTTTCTCCTAGTCTCAGTCCAGTTTCTCAGAGATGGTGTTGATTCCACCTCTGGCTGCAGGGCTGGGCATGTGGCTCAAGCTCAGCCAATCAGAGCAGTCTCCTGGGCCACAATAATTGGCTCAGGAATGGGCTTTTGACCCACCCAGAGAAAATGAGAAGCAGTGAGGCCATTGGGGGAAGCTTAAGAAAAAGACTCTTATCCTTCCCTATGGAATTCAAAGCTGAGAAGATGTAAGGGCTGGAGCTTCGGCTGCCTTTTTGTGACCATTATAGAGAGATTCTGTCTAAGGTTGGATCCACATGGTTCAAAGAATCCCTGAGAGCTGGAGAGAGGTCAAGGCCTCATGATATCATCTGAGCCTGAACCCAGAGGTTCCCTCTAGACTTTTCATTTTTGGTAACCAGTGAATTTGCATTCATGCTGAGGACAATTTGAATAGGTTTCTCTGTCACTCCACAGAAAGAGGCCTCTCCCTTCAGCAATTAATTAAAAGTCTTTTAACACGCTGGGAAAGCCAGACAAACATATCTGAGGGCTGACCATGGACCTTCAGTCTGCGGTCTCAGCACCTGGCCCCCCCTCTCCTTCTGTACTCTTGTCCCTAGCTTCTCTGATGACTCATGTTCTGGCCTCCATTCCCACTGCTCCTGCCTTGGACCATCCTCTTCTCTCCCTGCTCTGCCTCCGGAAATCCTACTCATCCTTCAGAACTCAAGTCAAATGGGTCCTTTTTTCTTAGCGCTTTTCCTGACAACCCCACCCTAAGCCCTACCCGAGGCAGAAGAAGATACCTCTCCCTCCATCCCCAGGCCCCTCTGACCCCCCCACTGATGAACACTCAGCCCTTCTGCTGAGGATCCTAATTACCCATCCACGTTCCTGTCTCCCCTGCTTCTTGACCGTGATCCAAATTCAGACCCAGATTAGAAGGGATGATATTTGAGGCTTAAGTTTCAAAAAACAATCAGTTCTTAGGAGAAGTCAGAAAACATGGTGAAAGATGAGAATTTGGGTCAGGGATTCGAAAGAAAAGAACAGTTGTTCCGGGGAAAAGAGAGGGTCTATGTGGAGTGCAGTGAGGAAGGAGGAAACACTGGACATATTTAGACCAAACGAAATGATTCAGAGGAAACCTGAGAAGAAATGTCTAGAGAGGCATGAGGTTGATCTGACTGGAAAGGAATATAAAAATTGTGTGACGGGAATGACCCAAAACAACAACGACAAAATGCCCAAAATAGGTGCACTGTTCACATGAGAAAAGAATACGGACAGCAGCAAGACGCTGAGAAACCTCCAGAAAACAAGAGAGAAGGTGACAAAGGATGAGGTCATTTCAAACCAGATAAACTGGGAGGCTTTCTATGAATTGAAAGGGGTTTTTCAAAAGCTAGGGCTCATGTTGGCTTGCCCCTGATGGAAACTCAGGGCACCGAGGCCTCCTGGAATTTTCTGTTCAACAGACAGACACAGGGAGGGTCCCAGGAGGCCAGGCAGTGGCTAGATGTACCAAAAGAACTACCATGGGTCAAAGGACAAAACAAGCAAGGTGTCAGTTTATGAGCCACCCCAGGGAAGCACTGTCTCGCTTTTTACTTCTAAGGACCATGGGACCTTGTCCACAGTTCCCATGCCACCTACCCTGGGACCAAGTCTTTCTTCATGTGATAAAATACCTAAGCCGGAGAGTATCCAATCACAGCGGTCTTTAACCTTTGTTGGGGACATACCTGGTTGAGGCTCTGAGCCCTCTTCCCAGAAAAATACACACAGCCTCAGACACAACAAAGTTTCCTTCCCGTTTAAGCAGCTTATACCCGCCCTGGGGCCCATCTCTTGAACAATATTTCCTAAACTCATTCACTTAATCAAAAAAACATTCATTGCGTGCCAGCTACCTGGTACCTGCCAGGAACTGCTGCCAGGTACTGCTCCGGGCACCAAGGATACAGGGATCCTCGCCTCATGGAGTGGACCTTCCAGTTTGTATCTGAGCCCTCAAATGATCAGAATGTCTGGCGAAGCGGCCCGGGAATTCAGTGATTCTGACATGGGGCCAGAATTAGGACCTGTCGTCCCAAAGAGCCCCAGCTCAAACACCCCTTCTGTAAGGAGAGAGGGGAGGAGTGTATTGAAAGCATGTGCTCTAACTGGGAAGCTCATAGCCTGCTGAGGGAGTGTAGAGGGTGCCTGCACTTTGGAAAAATGTTTGGCAGAATCTCATAAAGCCGGATGTATGTGTGACCCAGAAATTCTACTCCTAGATATATACCCAAGAGATATGTGCACATGTGCATACCAAAAGGCATACACAACGGCCCCCAAATATCCCTGGTGTTCACACCTCTGTGTCCCCTCCCCTTGAGAGTAGGCAGGACTGTACCTTATTTCTAATCAGTAGATGCTGCAAAGGTGATGGGCATGTCATTTCTGTGATTATGTTACAGAAGATTGTAACTTCCATCTTGCCTGGAGACTCTCTCTATGGACTCTCACTGGCTTTGATGAAGCAAGCCACCTTATGGAGAGGCCCACATGGCAAGAAACAGTGCAAGATCTCTGGCTAACAGCCAGCAAGGCGGTGAGGCCCTCAGACTAACAACCCTCAGGGAACTGTATCCTGCCAACCACCACATGAACTGGAAAGAGGATCCTTCCCCAGCTGAGCCTCAGATGAGACCCCAGCCCTGGCCACCTCCCTCATTGCAGCCTGGGAGAGACCCTGAGCAGAGAACCCAGCTAAGCAGTGCCCGGATTCGTGACCCACAGAAACTGTGACATAAGTGTGTGTTTTTGGGATCCGTTAAGTTTGCCGTAATTTGTTCTGCAGGAATAGATAACAGAGTGTAATGCAATGCAGCAGTGAGAATGAATGAACCACAGCTACATCAGACAACGTGGTCGAACCTCACATAGTTGAGTGAAAGAAACCAGGCAGCAAATGGAATCTGTAAGATTCCATTTCCATGAAGTTCAAAACCAAGCAGAATTAATCTATGATTGGAAGTCAGACAAGCGGGAGGGGGTAACAAGAATGAGCACAGGGAGTCTTCTCGGAGGGGCGGGGGTGGGTGGTGATGTTCTGCTTCTTGTTCTGGGTTCTGGTTAGGGTGGGTGCATACACTTTGTGAAAATTCTTCAAGTGTACACTTATCAGTTGTGCTCTTTTCGAGATGTATATTATGTTTTGAAAACAAAACTTTACAAAAAAGAAAATATGCTGGAGTCCAACAGCTAGGGTTCGAATCTTGGACCTATCACTTACAAGATTTGTAACTGGGCAAGTTACTTGACTTTTCTGAGCCCGCTTCTGTGAAATGGGTTGGGCCAAGAATTAAATAAAACAGTGCATGGCATAGCGGCTGGTACCTAACAAGCCTCAGTAAATATTAGCTAGTTTGGTTAACCTCATTCATAGTGGTTCATTGTTAATCCCCCCAAAAAAAGTAGTGGAGGTTGATTTGCCTGGATGCCTGGAAGTCGAATATATGGAGTTGTCTTGCACATGCCACGCCACAGAGACCAGCTGGATTCTCAGAATCCCTCTAGCAGCGATCAGGGGAGCTCAGCCTGCCTCTGACACCCACACCCAGAAATGTCCCTGGGCAACAAGCAAGATGATATGCGAGTGTTCTGAGGTCAAGTTTGCTCTGGGTTGGGACTGAGACGATGCAAATCAAAGCTCTCCCCAGGATGGCTGTGATCGGGTTGAGATGGTGCTGTCCTCCCACATCATCAAGAAAGCAACAAAAACAAGCAAACAGACAGACAGCAACGCGGACATTCACAGAAGGAGTCTGTGGTACCGGGCACAGTTTACTACTTCACACATTTAACCCATTTTGTCTTTACAGTCAATGCTGTTATTACCTCCATTTTACAGGTGAGAGAAGTGAGGTACAGACAGAATAAAACAAACAAACAAACGAAACCAGGCCGATCAGAGGTGGGATCAGCAGCCTTCATCTGCAGCTTTCAAACAGAACATACAGACTGACCTCCCTGGCAAAGCTTTTTTTCTGGTTTTTTTTTTTTTTTTTTTTTTTTTAGAGACAGTGGTTTTTTGTTTTTGTTTTAATTTTTTTTAATTAATTAATTTATTTATTTTTGGCTGTGTTGGGTCTTCGTTTCTGTGCGAGGCCTTTCTCCAGTTGTGGCAAGCAGTGGTCACTGTTCATCGCGGTGCACAGGCCTCTCACTATCGCGGACTCTTGTTGCAGAGCACAAGCTCCAGACGCACAGGCTCAGTAGTTGTGGCTCACGGGCGTAGTTGCTCCGCGGCATGTGGGATCCTCCCAGACAAGGGCTCGAACCCACGTTCCCTGCATTGGCAGGCAGACTCCCAACCACTGCGCCACCAGGGAAGCCCCCTGGCAGATCTATGATTTGCAAGAGATGAATGTCCCAACCAGCCTTGTCTGTATCTGAGAAAACACCTGGGTGACTTCTCATTTTCTGACAGGGGAAAGGGGTGAGCACGGCCGCAGAAGGCCTCAGTGACCAGCTGTGATTTTGTGGTTTGAATTTATTTTTGTGAACCTGTGTGTGTGTGTGTGTGTGTGTGTGTATAAAAACCTGCATTTCCTTAGCCCATAGCGTCAGGTTAGTAATGGACTGTGGAGCCTCCAGTGGCCCTTTGCTCTCCCATCTGACACCTACTCAACAGCTTAGCTACTTCCTGATCTTCGAGCGCTCTCTCTCTCTTTTACACTCCCTTTCTCCTGTTCCAGCTCTTTCCCTGGCTCTCTCTTACCCCTTAAAGGCTGGGCAAGCTCCCTACCTGTTCCAGGCAGGAGGCCAGCATTCATTTCTTGTTGGAATGCAGGGGACAACAAGCAGATCTGGGGAGGGGGCACAGTGGATGGGCTCTCCCGGTCAAGGACAGCCCAGGGAAGGTAACTGCGGCCCAATGAGATTTTATGGGGCAGAGGTCCTGCAGGAAAGAAGCCCAGTGGGTGGCAGGAGAGGTCCCTGGCAAGCCCCAGCTACCCCCTCCTGGCCTCAGCTCCCTCCCCCTCTTGCTGCAGGCACTGCCCAAACTTCAGGACAGCCAGAAGCCCAGATTGTTCAGGGCTGAGGGAAAGCAGGTGGTGAGCATGGGTGTCTCGTGGCTGTGACACCTGTCACCTGTGGTCCCCGGGGAAAATACCGTCCCATCACAGTCATCTAGATTCAAATCCTGTTCTGGCTGTGTCACCTTGGTCACACACCTCCATGGCTCTTGAGCCCTATTTTCCTGTTCCAGTGGGAGTGACGTGATAGAAATAACACCCGTCACGACACTTTTGGGCGCTTCTCTGCAGAGCTCCGAGGTCCAGGTGTTTCACACACACCTACTGCCCCAGGTTATGCTGAGGATTAAATGAGATGATCCACAGGAAGGACTGGGACAGAGCCCTGCGGGTGGAAAGCCCGGAGTTAACATCACTCGCTCCAGTATTAGGAGGACAGCTGGGAATGACAAAGCTGGGACCTGGACCCAGGCCTTTCAGACACCAGCATCCTGATGTTGATGGAGATACAGTACAGCCTTGGTAGCCACCCAGAGCTCAAGAAGATTGATTGATTACAGGCATCACCAAGGAGCCCATATAAGCTAGAAATCTTTTTTTTTTTGGCCATGCCTTGTGGCTTGCGGGATCTTAATTTCCCCACCAGGGATTGAACCCGGGCCAGGGCAGTGAAAGCACCAAGTCCGAACCAGTGGACCGCCAGGGAATTCCCCAGGTGCAGTATTTTGAACACCCCATCATCGCAAAGTACAACTCTCACTCAGCCCAGGACATGCTATGATAAAGCCATGAGTTATTGGGGTATTTTAGTTTCTGTTTTTGAAATTTAAGTGGATGACATGGAACTGGGTTTTAAGACTTTCACACACCCTTTGAGATGACTGTGGCATCCTGTGGGGAGCGGCAGGGTCCAATCAAGATTTGGCAATTTCTGCTCCAGTGAGCCTGAATGTCAGCTTTGTTCTCCGTTTAGTATTTCCTCATCGAGAGATGGACTAATGGCAACATAGGCTCTCCCAAGCCTATCGGGGGGCCAAGGGCGGCACCGGCTCCAGGCTGGCCTGGATGGGCTCTGTAGGGTCTGGCTGGCAATGAGCAGGGTTGCATTCTGTGCTCATGTTGATGACACTGAAGACAAGCATGGAGATGGGCATGGGGCTGGCGAGGGCCAAGGCTACAGAAGCCTAGGTCCTGGGGTAAGGACAGTTCAGCTCAGCAGCTCAAGAGTAGGAGGCAAGGCTGTGGGCGGGTGGCAAGGGCTGCCCCTGTTCATTCACTCATTCGTTCATTCAGGCACTGTTCTATGTACTGGTGATACAGCAGTGAACAAAAGAGAAAAAAAAACCCCTGCCCTCATGGAGCTTAAGTTGGGGGGCAGGGGGGAGTTGGGAGTGGGGAGACTGACAACAAATAAGAGAAGGAAACTAAATAAATAGCATGTTAGAGGAGTGGTAAGATGAAGGGAAGAGCAATAGAGTGAGGTGTTTGTTTTGTTATTCATGTTTTTTTTGGGGGGTGTCTTTTGTTTTGTTTTGTTTTTTTGGGTGGCATCATGGGGCTTGCAGGATCGACCAGGGATCGAACCGGGCAGTGAAAGCACCGAGTCCTAAACATTGGACCGCCAGGGAATTCCAAGACCCTTTTAAATAGGGTGACATTTGAGTAAAAATCTGAAGGAGCTGAAGGAGATCCCTGGGGGAAGTGCCTGGTAGGGAGAAGAAACAGTAACTGCAAAGGCCCTGAGGCAGAAATGTGCCTGGAGAGTTGAGCCTGACCCTCTCTGTTCCTCTGAAGTTACCACTCAGGGCCCCGGCCTCTGTGGTCACTCCTCATACATTCCTAAGGTCTTTCTGGTCGAATGGAACTAACCCAGGCAGAACCTTCCAGGCTGACTGAGGGCCTGGAAGAGATTTCTAGGGACAAGTGCTGGGAGGGCTCTGCGATTCAACTGCAGGGTTGAAAAAGTCCTGAGGTTTTGCCAAGCTTTTAACAAATGCACAAGGAATTTGAAAGAATGCAACACATTCATTCCTGGACCATGCTCCAGAGCTGCCTAATCAGAATCTCTGAGGTCTGTGCCAGGGAATGTGCATTTCTAAGAGCCTCTAGGCATGTGGGAGCATCTTTACCATATATTCCATCCCATATCGATTTCCATGATTTTTCTCTCTTATATCTTCTTCTAATTGACTAGAGTGGAGTCTGCCATCTTTCATCTTTCTCAGATGAATATTTTGAGTTTGTCTTGGGGCACCTTGTCCGTCATTTCCTGCCAGGGAAATGAGGCATTCTGTAGGTAGTCAGCAGGTCTGTTCTGCTCCCAGACAGAAGGGGCTGATTTGAAAAAGGTGACATGGGGTGAGGGGAGATAGTTGGCATTTGCATGTCTTCTCCACACGCTCCATCCCCCAGCCCCGTGCCCATGGGGAGTGCGGGGGGGTTTCTTAAGGATCTGATCCAGGTCAACACTGGGGCCACCGTCTGACCTTATAGGGACTCAGGTGATGTTTGTAGAAGTAAAGAACACATGAATGAATAAACGCGAGTTTTGACAGGGAAGGACAGGAACAGTAAGGCTGTGGGCTTGTTAATACCCTTTCCCTAGCACGGGGGAGAATCTTCCATTCTTTCAGAAGTGTTCCTTCCACCCCATCCATCTCCCATCTCCACCCCCACCCCCAGAAGTGATGGTCCCCCCAGCTTACTCTGTTTTCTCCTCCACAACAGAGAGAACTAGAGATTCGGGTGGGACGGGGGGTACTAACCTCCAAGCTTCTCGTGGTTCAGCTCCATTACCCTCCCACGCCTGACCACCCCCTCCTCAACGCACCGAGCCTAGAGCTAAGGTCAGTAGGGAGGATTCTCGAGTCTGCTCCTTCCCCGCTGTAAGACTTGGAGCTACTTCTGTGAACACTGAGCCTGTTTCTCCATCCTTGAAACGGGGCTGGGGACCTCTAGGGGGCAGGTCGGAGAGGGCTCGCAGCGCTGCAGCGGGCTGTAATTGGCCGGGTGCTGCCAGCGCACCTCCCCCTCATCCTCGGGCACCGCGCACGCCACGCCCCTCCCCAGCTCGGCCGTCAGAATGGCGTTGCCGTGGCGACGTTTGTAAAAAGGCCGGGCGGGCGCGCGGGCTGCGTGCCTTCGCCTGGAGACTCCGCGGGAGGGCGGCAGAGCGGAGGTCAGGGCTCTCGGCGGAGGACGAGGCGTGGGCTTCTTCCTCTGGCCAGGTGAGAGCGGCGCGCGAGGAGGCGGCGGGCGGAAACCTGGGCCGGAGGAGGCCAGCCCTGCGAGGTCAAGGGCGTTGGGGTAGGCAGGGGACCCGGCGCCAGCCGAGTCCGAACTCTCTGATCCAGGCTCGGGTCGCCAGGAGCACCCCAGAAAAGGTGCCCCAACACCAGCCGTTCCTTCCTAAATGCAGCCCCTACCTCGCCCCCCAAGGGAGGCGGCACGGGAGCTTTAAGCCTCTCCTGGGCACTAGCTCTTGGATGTCCTGTGAGTATAGCTGGGATTAAGAGAGGAACCCGTTTCCCCTGATTTATGGACAACACCCACCCAATGGTCAGAGACACACACACACACACACCCGCCCCTTACCTGAACTCCCCTTCTTTAAGGAACTTTGAGGCCACTGTAAACCTCAAAAGAAAGTTTGCTCCTATAGCCCAATTCTGAGCCATCCAAAGTGGTCGGGGGAACGCAGATGACTGAAGCCCTTTTGCTCTTTCCTGTGGCTGGTGCTCCATGGCGCTGAGTAAGAACGAATTCACAGAGCTCCACACATTCAAATTACTTTGACAGTGTTTTCACGCAAGGAAGTGATGCACAGGGCAAAATGAAGGTGGAGAAATATTGTCCAATCCAAAAGCTAAAGAGATAGAATTTAGGTTTTCCAAGGAGTCATCTAAGCTAGATACTGACAGGAAAAATGAAAGGTAGTTACTATCAAAGCTTCCTAGCCAGCTGGCTGTACTGACTTGCTTTGAGGTGTCCTTTGTATTTTCATTCACTCAGCAAGTGTTTCCCAAGCACCTACTATGTGTCAGGTTCTGCCCCCCCGCCGCCCCCTGCCCTGGAGAAGGGGTAATGCACAGAACTGGCAGGAACTGCAAAGGGTCTGACATTTGACCCTGTTTGAAAGTTAGTAAGTTAGCCTGCCCAGCTTATAGTTCCTGGCAGAAGACAAGAGACTCCTGGGCCAGAAACAAAGAACTTGATTACTCACAGCACAGCCGACATAACAGGCAGCCAGAGCTGCATATGCACATTGGTTCCTGTTGCCCTGAAAGTCCCTCGGGGTGGTGCAGAGCAGCCAGTGTGGATGCTGTGCGCACAGTGGGTCTGTGTCCCAGGTAAGGAACTCCAAACTCAGGAAACTGCAATCTTTGAAAGGGGCTGCTAGCAAACCTGCCCAACTTTTGCCCCAGAAGGAGCCGTTATCTTTATTAGAAACATTACCTCTATCCTCCCAGGCTGTTTGCCATACAAGCAGCCTCGGAAAGTGAGTGCAGGACAAAATCTTTCAATGCCTTTGCTCTGAAGATGGGTACAAACACAAAATACCCATGAAGAATCGCTTCTGAACAAAATGAACACAGTCCTGGTTTTCCAGGAACATATATGTTAGTGAAAGAGAAACCAACAGCAAGCATAACTAAAGAAAGGAACAAGAACATGTCAGAGAATGATAAGTACAAGGAAGGAAACACAGCAGGGGAAAACTAGCAGGGGAATAACATGACTGAGGGTGCCTTTAGCCAGAGTGGTCAGTCAGGTGGTTGCCCCGAGGGGGGACGTCTGAGCAGAGAGAAGACCCCAGCCTTGGGGACGTCTGGGGTGAGAGCTAAAAAACAAATATGCACATGATCCAAGTTTAAGTTTTAGATTAGTGGCGTTTCCTGTGGTTTTCCTGCAGAAGAGACATTTCTTGGAAGTTTACATTTTAGCTTAATTAGACTTGAATGTGTTGCGTGCTAACATGGTCCTCTGCAATTGAATAACTGAAGGCAGCAGAGCATGGTTCTTTGGGAAGAGGAAATGTCTTTTCCCCTGTATACATGACAGCGAACTTAATCAAATGTATTTCTCATTATCTGAAAGCATCAATATTTGTGGGACATCCACAGGCCTCAAAGTTTACAAATATAAACTATCCTGCTTATTTTTATTTCTCGTACCCCCAGGTAGGGTCTCGTCTTCCTTTCAGAGGATAGAATGCTGGTTTCAAGGACTTTCTTTTACTACATGTGCCAAGTGTCAGCAGACAGTGCAATTCCCCCACCCCTACTCTGCCCCACCAGCAGCAATGGAGGTTTATACACTGGTTACATGCAAAGGCTCAGAGTTGTCACACACTTACTATTGTGTGACCTTAACTTCTCTGAGTCTCAGTTTCCTCATTTGTAAAGTGGGACAATACTGACACCTGCCTCGCAGGGTGGTTCTGAGGATGAAAAGAGGCCATGTGTGTAAAAGGATAGCCCAGTGCCTGGCACTTAGTAGGGATTCAGTGATGGAATGATGATGGAGATGTTGATGGAAAGCAGAGCCAGACCGGAGACCCTCTACGGTCAGACCTAGATGATTTTTGTTTTTATCCACAGTCTAACAACTTCACACTTCAGTGACCTTTCAGTTGAAAAGAGACTTTGGGGACTTTCTTGGTGGCTCAGCGGTTAAGAATCCGCCTGCCAATGCAGGGGACACGGGTTCGAGCCCTGGTCCAGGAAGATCCCACATGCCTCGGAGCAACTAAGCCAGTGCACCACAACTACTGAGCCTGCACTCTAGAGCCTGCGAGCCACAACTAGGGCCCGTGTGCCGCAACTACTGAGCCCACGTGCTCCAATTACTGAAGCCTGCACACCTAGAGCCCATGCTCCACAACAGGAGAAGCCACCACAATGAGAAGCCTGCGCACTGTGAGGAAGAGTAGCCTCCGCTCGCCGCAACTAGAGAAAGCCCACATGCAGCAACGGAGACCCAACACAGCCAAAAAAAAAAAAAAGGAAAAAAAAGAAAAGAGGCTATCTTTGACATGGCACTGAGATGGATCAGATTTCAAATATCATGTGAATTATCATCAACATCTTGGAACCAGCTGAAGTCACTGAAATTTTTATGTTTTAAAACACATGTATATATGGGCTTCCCTGGTGGCACAGTGGTTGAGAGTCCGCCTGCCAATGCAGGGGACACAGGTTCGTGCCCCGGTCTGGGAGGATCCCACATGCCGCGGAGTGGCTGGGCCCGTGAGCCATGGCCTCTGAGCCTGTGCATCCGGAGCCTGTGCTCCGCAACGGGATAGGCCACAACAGTGAGAGGCCCGCGTACCGCAAAAAAAAATAATAATAATAATAATAAATAAATAAAAATAAAAAAAATAAAAAACATGTATAGGGCTTCCCTGGTGACGCAGTGGTTGAGAATCTGCCTTCTAATACAGGGGACATGGGTTCGAGCCCTGGTCTGGGAAGATCCCATGTGCCGCGGAGCAACTAGGCCCGTGAGCCACAACTACTGAGCCTGCGCATCT